>NW_027469532.1:0-107888 GCF_051020765.1 Lasioglossum baleicum
TATGCGTTATGCGTTATGCGTTATGCGTTATGCGTTATGCGTTATGCGTTATGCGTTATGCGTTATGCGTTATGCGTTATGCGTTATGCGTTATGCGTTATGCGTTATGCGTTATGCGTTATGCGTTATGCGTTATGCGTTATGCGTTATGCGTTATGGGCTATTCGTTATGCGTCTTGCGTTATTCGTTATGCGTTATGCGTTATCCGTTATGCGTTATGCGTTATGCGTTATGCGTTATGGGATATTCGTTATGCGTCTTGCGTTATCCGTTATGCGTTATGCGTTATCCGTTATGCGTTATGCGTTATGCGTTATGCGTTATGCGTTATGCGTTATGCGTCAAGCGTTATCCGTTATGCGTTATCCGTTATGCGTTATGCGTTATCCGTTATGCGTTATGCGTTATGCGTTATGCGTTATGCGTTATGCGTTATGCGTTATGCGTTATGCGTTATGCGTTATGCGTTATGCGTTATGCGTTATGCGTTATGCGTTATGCGTTATGCGTTATGCGTTATGCGTTATGCGTTATGGGCTATTCGTTATGCGTCTTGCGTTATCCGTTATGCGTTATGCGTTATCCGTTATGCGTTATGCGTTATGCGTTATGCGTTATGCGTTATGCGTCAAGCGTTATCCGTTATGCGTTATGCGTTTTGCGTTATGCGTTATGCGTTATGCGTTATGCGTTATGCGTTATGCGTTATGCGTTATGCGTTATGCGTTATGCGTTATGCGTTTTGCGTTATGCGTTATGCGTTATGCGTTATGCGTTATGCGTTTTGCGTTATGCGTTATGCGTTATGCGTTATGCGTTATGCGTTATGCGTTATGCGTTATGCGTTATGCGTTATGCGTTATGCGTTATGCGTTATGCGTTATGCGTTATGCGTTATGCGTTATGCGTTATGCGTTATGCGTTATGCGTTATGCGTTATGCGTTATGCGTTATGCGTTATGCGTTATGCGTTATGCGTTATGCGTTATGCGTTATGCGTTATGCGTTATGCGTTATGCGTTATGCGTTATGCGTTATGCGTTATGCGTTATGCGTTATGCGTTATGCGTTATGCGTTATGCGTTATGCGTTATGCGTTATGCGTTATGCGTTATGCGTTATGCGTTATGCGTTATGCGTTATGCGTTATGCCATATGCGTTATGCGTTATGCGTTATGCGTTATGCCATATGCGTTATGCGTTATGCGTTATGCGTTATGCGTTATGCGTTATGCGTTATGGGTTATGCGTTATGCGTTATGCGTTATGCGTTATGCGTTATGCGTTATGCGTTATGCGTTATGCGTTATGCGTTATGCGTTATGCGTTATGCGTTATGCGTTATGCGTTATGCGTTATGCGTTATGCGTTATGCGTTATGCGTTATGCGTTATGCGTTATGCGTTATGCGTTATGCGTTATGCGTTATGCGTTATGCGTTATGCGTTATGCGTTATGCGTTATGCGTTATGCGTTATGCGTTATGCGTTATGCGTTATGCGTTATGCGTTATGCGTTATGCGTCATGCGTTATGCGTTATGCGTTATGCGTTATGCGTTATGCGTTATGCGTTATGCGTTATGCGTTATGCGTTATGCGTTATGCGTTACGCGTTACGCGTTACGCGTTATGCGTTATGCGTTATGCGTTATGCGTTATGCGTTATGCGTTATGCGTTATGCGTTATGCGTTATGCGTTATGCGTTATGCGTTATGCGTTATGCGTTATGCGTTATGCGTTATGCGTTATGCGTTATGCGATATGCGTTATGCGTTATGCGTTATGCGTTATGCGTTATGCGTTATGCGTTATGCGTTATGCGTTATGCGTTATGCGTTATGCGTTATGCGTTATGCGTTATGCGTTATGCGTTATGCGTTATGCGTTATGCGTTATGCGTTATGCGTTATGCGTTATGCGTTATGCGTTATGCGTTATGCGTTATGCGTTATGCGTTATGCGTTATGCGTTATGCGTTATGCGTTATGCGTTATGCGTTATGCGTTATGCGTTATGCGTTATGCGTTATGCGTTATGCGTTATGCGTTATGCGTTATGCGTTATGCGTTATGCGTTATGCGTTATGCGTTATGCGTTATGCGTTATGCGTTATGCGTTATGCGTTATGCGTTATGCGTTATGCGTTATGCGTTATGCGTTATGCGTTATGCGTTATGCGTTATGCGTTATGCGTTATGCGTTATGCGTTATGCGTTATGCGTTATGCGTTATGCCATATGCGTTATGCGTTATGCGTTATGCCATATGCGTTATGCGTTATGCGTTATGCCATATGCGTTATGCGTTATGCGTTATGCGTTATGCGTTATGCGTTATGCGTTATGCGTTATGCGTTATGCGTTATGCGTTATGCGTTATGCGTTATGCGTTATGCGTTATGCGTTATGCGTTATGCGTTATGCGTTATGCGTTATGCGTTATGCGTTATGCGTTATGCGTTATGCGTTATGCGTTATGCGTTATGCGTTATGCGTTATGCGTTATGCGTTATGCGTTATGCGTTATGCGTTATGCGTTATGCGTTATGCGTTATGCGTTATGCGTTATGCGTTATGCGTTATGCGTTATGCGTTATGCGTTATGCGTTATGCGTTATGCGTTATGCGTTATTCGTTAAGCGTTATGCGTTATTCGTTAAGCGTTATGCGTCATGCGCTATGCGATATGCGTTATGCGTTATGCGCGATGCGTTATGCGTTATGCGTTATGCGTTATGAGTTATGCGTTATGCGTTAAGCGTCATGCGATATGCGTTATGCGTTATGCGTTATGCGTTATGCGTTATGCGTTATGCGTTATGCGTTATGCGTTATGCGTTATGCGTTATGCGTTTTGCGATATCCGTTATGCGTTATGCGTTATGCGTTATGCGTTATGCGTTATGCGTTACGCGTTATGCGTTATGCGTTATGCGTTATGCTTTATGCGTTATGCGTTACGCGTTATGAGCTATGCGTTACGCGTTATGCGATATGCGTTATGCGTTATGCGTTATGCGTTATGCGTTATGCGTCAAGCGTTATCCGTTATGCGTTATGCGTTATGCGTTATGCGTTATGCGTTATGCGTTATGCGTTATGCGTTATGCGTTATGCGTTATGCGTTATGCGTTATGCGTTATGCGTTATGCGTTATGCGTTATGCGTTATGCGTTATGCGTTATGCGTTATGCGTTATGCGTTATGCGTTATGCGTTATGCGTTATGCGTTATGCGTTATGCGTTATGCGTTATGCGTTATGCGTTATGCGTTATGCGTTATGCGTTATGCGTTATGCGTTATGCGTTATGCGTTATGCGTTATGCGTTATGCGTTATGCGTTATGCGTTATGCGTTATGCGTTATGCGTTATGCGTTATGCGTTATGCGTTATGCGTTATGCGTTATGCGTTATGCGTTATGCGTTATGCGTTATGCGTTATGCGTTATGCGTTATGCGTTATGCGTTATGCGTTATGCGTTATGCGTTATGCGTTATGCGTTATGCGTTATGCGTTATGCCATATGCGTTATGCGTTATGCGTTATGCGTTATGCGTTATGCGTTATGCGTTATGCGTTATGCGTTATGCGTTATGCGTTATGCGTTATGCGTTATGCGTTATGCGTTATGCGGTATGCGTTATGCGTTATGCGTTATGCGTTATGCGTTATGCGTTATGCGTTATGCGTTATGCGTTATGCGTTATGCGTTATTCGTTAAGCGTTATGCGTCATGCGCTATGCGATATGCGTTATGCGTTATGCGCGATGCGTTATGCGTTATGCGTTATGCGTTATGAGTTATGCGTTATGCGTTATGCGTCATGCGTTATGCGTTATGCGTTATGCGTTATGCGTTATGCGTTATGCGTTATGCGTTATGCGTTATGCGTTATGCGTTATGCGTTATGGGCTATGCGTTATGCGTTATGCGTTATGCGTTATGCGTTATGCGTTATGCGTTATGCGTTATGCGTTATGCGTTATGCGTTATGCGTTATGCGTTATGCGTTATGCGTTATGCGTTATGCGTTATGCGTTATGCGTTATGCGTTATGCGTTATGCGTTATGCGTTATGCGTTATGCGTTATGCGTTATGCGTTATGCGTTATGCGTTATGCGTTATGCGTTATGCGTTATGCGTTATGCGTTATGCGTTATGCGTTATGCGTTATGCGTTATGCGTTATGCGTTATGCGTTATGCGTTATGCGTTATGCGTTATGCGTTATGCGTTATGCGTTATGCGTTATGCGTTATGCGTTATGCGTTATGCGTTATGCGTTATGCGTTATGCGTTATGCGTTATGCGTTATGCGTTATGCGTTATGCGTTATGCGTTATGCGTTATGCGTTATGCGTTATGCGTTATGCGTTATGCGTTATGCGTTATGCGTTATGCGTTATGCGCTATGCGTTATGGGCTATGCGTTATGCGTTATGCGTTATGCGTTATGCGTTATGCGTTATGCGTTATGCGTTATGCGTTATGCGTTATGCGTTATGCGTTATGCGTTATGCGTTATGCGTTATGCGTTATGCGTTATGCGTTATGCGTTATGCGTTATGCGTTATGCGTTATGCGTTATGCGTTATGCGTTATGCGTTATGCGTTATGCGTTATGCGTTATGCGTTATGCGTTATGCGTTATGCGTTATGCGTTATGCGTTATGCGTTATGCGTTATGCGTTATGCGTTATGCGTTATGCGTTATGCGTTATGCGTTATGCGTTATGGGCTATTCGTTATGCGTCTTGCGTTATCCGTTATGCGTTATGCGTTATCCGTTATGCGTTATGCGTTATGCGTTATGCGTTATGCGTTATGCGTTATGCGTCAAGCGTTATCCGTTATGCGTTATGCGTTATGCGTTTTGCGTTATGCGTTATGCGTTATGCGTTATGCGTTATGCGTTTTGCGTTATGCGTTATGCGTTATGCGTTATGCGTTATGCGTTATGCGTTTTGCGTTATGCGTTATGCGTTATGCGTTATGCGTTATGCGTTATGCGTTATGCGTTATGCGTTATGCGTTATGCGTTATGCGTTATGCGTTATGCGTTATGCGTTATGCGTTATGCCATATGCGTTATGCGTTATGCGTTATGCGTTATGCGTTATGCGTTATGCCATATGCGTTATGCGTTATGCGTTATGCGTTATGCGTTATGCGTTATGCGTTATGCGTTATGCGTTATGCGTTATGCGTTATGCGTTATGCGTTATGCGTTATGCGTTATGCGTTATGCGTTATGCGTTATGCGTTATGCGTTATGCGTTATGCGTTATGCGTTATGCGTTATGCGTTATGCGTTATGCGTTATGCGTTATGCGTTATGCGTTATGCGTTATGCGTTATGCGTTATGCGTTATGCGTTATGCGTCATGCGTTATGCGTTATGCGTTATGCGTTATGCGTTATGCGTTATGCGTTGTGCGTTGTGCGTTGTGCGTTGTGCGTTGTGCGTTGTGCGTTGTGCGTTGTGCGTTGTGCGTTGTGCGTTATGCGTTGTGCGTTCTGCGTTATGCGTTATGCGTTATGCGTTATGCGTTATGCGTTATGCGTTATGCGTTATGCGTTATGCGTTATGCGTTATGCGTTATGCGTTATGCGTTATGCGTTATGCGTTATGCGTTATGCGTTATGCGTTATGCGTTATGCGTTATGCGTTATGCGTTATGCGTTATGCGTTATGCGTTATGCGTTATGCGTTATGCGTTATGCGTTATGCGTTATGCGTTATGCGTTATGCGTTATGCCATATGCGTTATGCGTTATGCGTTATGCGTTATGCGTTATGCGTTATGCGTTATGCGTTATGCGTTATGCGTTATGCGTTATGCGTTATGCGTTATGCGTTATGCGTTATGCGGTATGCGTTATGCGTTATGCGTTATGCGTTATGCGTTATGCGTTATGCGTTATGCGTTATGCGTTATGCGTTATGCGTTATTCGTTAAGCGTTATGCGTCATGCGCTATGCGATATGCGTTATGCGTTATGCGCGATGCGTTATGCGTTATGCGTTATGCGTTATGAGTTATGCGTTATGCGTTATGCGTCATGCGTTATGCGTTATGCGTTATGCGTTATGCGTTATGCGTTATGCGTTATGCGTTATGCGTTATGCGTTATGCGTTATGCGTTATGCGTTATGCGTTATGGGCTATGCGTTATGCGTTATGCGTTATGCGTTATGCGTTATGCGTTATGCGTTATGCGTTATGCGTTATGCGTTATGCGTTATGCGTTATGCGTTATGCGTTATGCGTTATGCGTTATGCGTTATGCGTTATGCGTTATGCGTTATGCGTTATGCGTTATGCGTTATGCGTTATGCGTTATGCGTTATGCGTTATGCGTTATGCGTTATGCGTTATGCGTTATGCGTTATGCGTTATGCGTTATGCGTTATGCGTTATGCGTTATGCGTTATGCGTTATGCGTTATGCGTTATGCGTTATGCGTTATGCGTTATGCGTTATGCGTTATGCGTTATGCGTTATGCGTTATGCGTTATGCGTTATGCGTTATGCGTTATGCGTTATGCGTTATGCGTTATGCGTTATGCGTTATGCGTTATGCGTTATGCGTTATGCGTTATGCGTTATGCGTTATGCGTTATGCGTTATGCGTTATGCGTTATGCGTTATGCGCTATGCGTTATGGGCTATGCGTTATGCGTTATGCGTTATGCGTTATGCGTTATGCGTTATGCGTTATGCGTTATGCGTTATGCGTTATGCGTTATGCGTTATGCGTTATGCGTTATGCGTTATGCGTTATGCGTTATGCGTTATGCGTTATGCGTTATGCGTTATGCGTTATGCGTTATGCGTTATGCGTTATGCGTTATGCGTTATGCGTTATGCGTTATGCGTTATGCGTTATGCGTTATGCGTTATGCGTTATGCGTTATGCGTTATGGTCTATTCGTTATGCGTCTTGCGTTATCCGTTATGCGTTATGCGTTATCCGTTATGCGTTATGCGTTATGCGTTATGCGTTATGCGTTATGCGTCAAGCGTTATCCGTTATGCGTTATGCGTTATGCGTTTTGCGTTATGCGTTATGCGTTATGCGTTATGCGTTATGCGTTTTGCGTTATGCGTTATGCGTTATGCGTTATGCGTTATGCGTTATGCGTTTTGCGTTATGCGTTATGCGTTATGCGTTATGCGTTATGCGTTATGCGTTATGCGTTATGCGTTATGCGTTATGCGTTATGCGTTATGCGTTATGCGTTATGCGTTATGCCATATGCGTTATGCGTTATGCGTTATGCGTTATGCGTTATGCGTTATGCCATATGCGTTATGCGTTATGCGTTATGCGTTATGCGTTATGCGTTATGCGTTATGCGTTATGCGTTATGCGTTATGCGTTATGCGTTATGCGTTATGCGTTATGCGTTATGCGTTATGCGTTATGCGTTATGCGTTATGCGTTATGCGTTATGCGTTATGCGTTATGCGTTATGCGTTATGCGTTATGCGTTATGCGTTATGCGTTATGCGTTATGCGTTATGCGTTATGCGTTATGCGTTATGCGTTATGCGTCATGCGTCATGCGTCATGCGTTATGCGTTATGCGTTATGCGTTATGCGTTATGCGTTATGCGTTATGCGTTATGCGTTATGCGTTATGCGTTATGCGTTATGCGTTATGCGTTATGCGTTATGCGTTATGCGTTATGCGTTATGCGTTATGCGTTATGCGTTATGCGTTATGCGTTATGCGTTATGCGTTATGCGTTATGCGTTATGCGTTATGCGTTATGCGTTATGCGTTATGCGTTATGCGTTATGCGTTATGCGTTATGCGTTATGCGTTATGCGTTATGCGTTATGCGTTATGCGTTATGCGTTATGCGTTATGCGTTATGCGTTATGCGTTATGCGTTATGCGTTATGCGTTATGCGTTATGCGTTATGCGTTATGCGTTATGCGTTATGCGTTATGCGTTATGCGTTATGCGTTATGCGTTATGCGTTATGCGTTATGCGTTATGCGTTATGCGTTATGCGTTATGCGTTATGCGTTATGCGTTATGCGTTATGCGTTATGCGTTATGCGTTATGCGTTATGCGTTATGCGTTATGCGTTATGCGTTATGCGTTATGCGTTATGCGTTATGCGTTATGCGTTATGCGTTATGCGTTATGCGTTATGCGTTATGCGTTATGCGTTATGCGTTATGCGTTATGCGTTATGCGTTATGCGTTATGCGTTATGCGTTATGCGTTATGGGCTATTCGTTATGCGTCTTGCGTTATTCGTTATGCGTTATGCGTTATCCGTTATGCGTTATGCGTTATGCGTTATGCGTTATGGGCTATTCGTTATGCGTCTTGCGTTATCCGTTATGCGTTATGCGTTATCCGTTATGCGTTATGCGTTATGCGTTATGCGTTATGCGTTATGCGTCAAGCGTTATCCGTTATGCGTTATGCGTTTTGCGTTATGCGTTATGCGTTATGCGTTATGCGTTATGCGTTATGCGTTATGCGTTATGCGTTATGCGTTATGCGTTATGCGTTATGCGTTATGCGTTATGCGTTATGCGTTATGGGCTATTCGTTATGCGTCTTGCGTTATCCGTTATGCGTTATGCGTTATCCGTTATGCGTTATGCGTTATGCGTTATGCGTTATGCGTAATGCGTTATGCGTTATGCGTTATGCGTTATGCGATATGCGTTATGCGTTATGCGTTTTGCGTTATGCGTTATGCGTTATGCGTTATGCGTTATGCGTTTTGCGTTATGCGTTATGCGTTATGCGTTATGCGTTATGCGTTATGCGTTATGCGTTATGCGTTATGCGTTATGCGTTATGCGTTATGCGTTATGCGTTATGCGTTATGCGTTATGCGTTATGCGTTATGCGTTATGCGTTATGCGTTATGCGTTATGCGTTATGCGTTATGCGTTATGCGTTATGCGTTATGCGTTATGCGTTATGCGTTATGCGTTATGCGTTATGCGTTATGCGTTATGCGTTATGCGTTATGCGTTATGCGTTATGCGTTATGCGTTATGCGTTATGCGTTATGCGTTATGCGTTATGCGTTATGCGTTATGCGTTATGCGTTATGCGTTATGCGTTATGCGTTATGCGTTATGCGTTATGCGTTATGCGTTATGCGTTATGCGTTATGCGTTATGCGTTATGCGTTATGCGTTATGCGTTATGCGTTATGCGTTATGCGTTATGCGTTATGCGTTATGCGTTATGCGTTATGCGTTATGCGTTATGCGTTATGCGTTATGCGTTACGCGTTACGCGTTACGCGTTACGCGTTATGCGTTATGCGTTATGCGTTATGCGTTATGGGCTATTCGTTATGCGTCTTGCGTTATTCGTTATGCGTTATGCGTTATCCGTTATGCGTTATGCGTTATGCGTTATGCGTTATGGGCTATTCGTTATGCGTCTTGCGTTATCCGTTATGCGTTATGCGTTATCCGTTATGCGTTATGCGTTATGCGTTATGCGTTATGCGTTATGCGTCAAGCGTTATCCGTTATGCGTTATGCGTTTTGCGTTATGCGTTATGCGTTATGCGTTATGCGTTATGCGTTATGCGTTATGCGTTATGCGTTATGCGTTATGCGTTATGCGTTATGCGTTATGCGTTATGCGTTATGCGTTATGCGTTATGCGTTATGCGTTATGGGCTATTCGTTATGCGTCTTGCGTTATCCGTTATGCGTTATGCGTTATCCGTTATGCGTTATGCGTTATGCGTTATGCGTTATGCGTTATGCGTCAAGTGTTATCCGTTATGCGTTATGCGTTATGCGTTTTGCGTTATGCGTTATGCGTTATGCGTTATGCGTTATGCGTTATGCGTTATGCGTTATGCGTTATGCGTTTTGCGTTATGCGTTATGCGTTATGCGTTATGCGTTATGCGTTTTGCGTTATGCGTTATGCGTTATGCGTTATGCGTTATGCGTTATGCGTTATGCGTTATACGTTATGCGTTATTCGTTATGCGTTATGCGTTATGCGTTATGCGTTATGCGTTATGCGTTATGCGTTATGCGTTATGCGTTATGCGTTATGCGTTATGCGTTATGCGTTATGCGTTATGCGTTATGCGTTATGCGTTATGCGTTATGCGTTATGCGTTATGCGTTATGCGTTATGCGTTATGCGTTATGCGTTATGCGTTATGCGTTATGCGTTATGCGTTATGCGTTATGCGTTATGCGTTATGCGTTATGCGTTATGCGTTATGCGTTATGCGTTATGCGTTATGCGTTATGCGTTATGCGTTATGCGTTATGCGTTATGCGTTATGCGTTATGCGTTATGCGTTATGCGTTATGCCATATGCGTTATGCGTTATGCGTTATGCGTTATGCGTTATGCGTTATGCGTTATGCGTTATGCGTTATGCGTTATGCGTTATGCGTTATGCGTTATGCGTTATGCGTTATGCGTTATGCGTTATGCGTTATGCGTTATGCGTTATGCGTTATGCGTTATGCGTTATGCGTTATGCGTTATGCGTTATGCGTTATGCGTTATGCGTTATGCGTTATGCGTTATGCGTTATGCGTTATGCGTTATGCGTTATGCGTTATGCGTTATGCGTTATGCGTTATGCGTTATGCGTTATGCGTTATGCGTTATGCGTTATGCGTTATGCGTTATGCGTTATGCGTTATGCGTTATGCGTTATGCGTTATGCGTTATGCGTTATGCGTTATGCGTTATGCGTTATGCGTTATGCGTTATGCGTTATGCGTTATGCGTTATGCGTTATGCGTTATGCGTTATGCGTTATGCGTTATGCGTTATGCGTTATGCGTTATGCGTTATGCGTTATGCGTTATGCGTTATGCGTTATGCGTTATGCGTTATGCGTTATGCGTTATGCGTTATGCGTTATGCGTTATGCGTTATGCGTTATGCGTTATGCGTTATGCGTTATGCGTTATGCGTTATGCGTTATGCGTTATGCGTTATGGGCTATTCGTTATGCGTCTTGCGTTATTCGTTATGCGTTATGCGTTATCCGTTATGCGTTATGCGTTATGCGTTATGCGTTATGGGCTATTCGTTATGCGTCTTGCGTTATCCGTTATGCGTTATGCGTTATCCGTTATGCGTTATGCGTTATGCGTTATGCGTTATGCGTTATGCGTCAAGCGTTATCCGTTATGCGTTATGCGTTTTGCGTTATGCGTTATGCGTTATGCGTTATGCGTTATGCGTTATGCGTTATGCGTTATGCGTTATGCGTTATGCGTTATGCGTTATGCGTTATGCGTTATGCGTTATGCGTTATGCGTTATGGGCTATTCGTTATGCGTCTTGCGTTATCCGTTATGCGTTATGCGTTATCCGTTATGCGTTATGCGTTATGCGTTATGCGTTATGCGTAATGCGTTATGCGTTATGCGTTATGCGTTATGCGATATGCGTTATGCGTTATGCGTTTTGCGTTATGCGTTATGCGTTATGCGTTATGCGTTATGCGTTTTGCGTTATGCGTTATGCGTTATGCGTTATGCGTTATGCGTTATGCGTTATGCGTTATGCGTTATGCGTTATGCGTTATGCGTTATGCGTTATGCGTTATGCGTTATGCGTTATGCGTTATGCGTTATGCGTTATGCGTTATGCGTTATGCGTTATGCGTTATGCGTTATGCGTTATGCGTTATGCGTTATGCGTTATGCGTTATGCGTTATGCGTTATGCGTTATGCGTTATGCGTTATGCGTTATGCGTTATGCGTTATGCGTTATGCGTTATGCGTTATGCGTTATGCGTTATGCGTTATGCGTTATGCGTTATGCGTTATGCGTTATGCGTTATGCGTTATGCGTTATGCGTTATGCGTTATGCGTTATGCGTTATGCGTTATGCGTTATGCGTTATGCGTTATGCGTTATGCGTTATGCGTTATGCGTTATGCGTTATGCGTTACGCGTTACGCGTTACGCGTTACGCGTTATGCGTTATGCGTTATGCGTTATGCGTTATGCGTTATGCGTTATGCGTTATGCGTTATGCGTTATGCGTTATGCGTTATGCGTTATGCGTTATGCGTTATGGGCTATTCGTTATGCGTCTTGCGTTATTCGTTATGCGTTATGCGTTATCCGTTATGCGTTATGCGTTATGCGTTATGCGTTATGGGCTATTCGTTATGCGTCTTGCGTTATCCGTTATGCGTTATGCGTTATCCGTTATGCGTTATGCGTTATGCGTTATGCGTTATGCGTTATGCGTCAAGCGTTATCCGTTATGCGTTATGCGTTTTGCGTTATGCGTTATGCGTTATGCGTTATGCGTTATGCGTTATGCGTTATGCGTTATGCGTTATGCGTTATGCGTTATGCGTTATGCGTTATGCGTTATGCGTTATGCGTTATGGGCTATTCGTTATGCGTCTTGCGTTATCCGTTATGCGTTATGCGTTATCCGTTATGCGTTATGCGTTATGCGTTATGCGTTATGCGTTATGCGTCAAGTGTTATCCGTTATGCGTTATGCGTTATGCGTTTTGCGTTATGCGTTATGCGTTATGCGTTATGCGTTATGCGTTATGCGTTATGCGTTATGCGTTATGCGTTTTGCGTTATGCGTTATGCGTTATGCGTTATGCGTTATGCGTTTTGCGTTATGCGTTATGCGTTATGCGTTATGCGTTATGCGTTATACGTTATGCGTTATTCGTTATGCGTTATGCGTTATGCGTTATGCGTTATGCGTTATGCGTTATGCGTTATGCGTTATGCGTTATGCGTTATGCGTTATGCGTTATGCGTTATGCGTTATGCGTTATGCGTTATGCGTTATGCGTTATGCGTTATGCGTTATGCGTTATGCGTTATGCGTTATGCGTTATGCGTTATGCGTTATGCGTTATGCGTTATGCGTTATGCGTTATGCGTTATGCGTTATGCGTTATGCGTTATGCGTTATGCGTTATGCGTTATGCGTTATGCGTTATGCGTTATGCGTTATGCGTTATGCGTTATGCGTTATGCGTTATGCGTTATGCGTTATGCGTTATGCGTTATGGGCTATTCGTTATGCGTCTTGCGTTATCCGTTATGCGTTATGCGTTATCCGTTATGCGTTATGCGTTATGCGTTATGCGTTATGCGTAATGCGTTATGCGTTATGCGTTATGCGTTATGCGATATGCGTTATGCGTTATGCGTTTTGCGTTATGCGTTATGCGTTATGCGTTATGCGTTATGCGTTTTGCGTTATGCGTTATGCGTTATGCGTTATGCGTTATGCGTTATGCGTTATGCGTTATGCGTTATGCGTTATGCGTTATGCGTTATGCGTTATGCGTTATGCGTTATGCGTTATGCGTTATGCGTTATGCGTTATGCGTTATGCGTTATGCGTTATGCGTTATGGGCTATTCGTTATGCGTCTTGCGTTATCCGTTATGCGTTATGCGTTATCCGTTATGCGTTATGCGTTATGCGTTATGCGTTATGCGTTATGCGTCAAGCGTTATCCGTTATGCGTTATGCGTTATGCGTTTTGCGTTATGCGTTATGCGTTATGCGTTATGCGTTATGCGTTATGCGTTATGCGTTATGCGTTTTGCGTTATGCGTTATGCGTTATGCGTTATGCGTTATGCGTTATGCGTTTTGCGTTATGCGTTATGCGTTATGCGTTATGCGTTATGCGTTATGCGTTATGCGTTTTGCGTTATGCGTTATGCGTTATGCGTTATGCGTTATGCGTTATGCGTTTTGCGTTATGCGTTATGCGTTATGCGTTATGCGTTATGCGTTATGCGTTATGCGTTATGCGTTATGCGTTATGCGTTATGCGTTATGCGTTATGCGTTATGCGTTATGCGTTATGCGTTATGCGTTATGCCATATGCGTTATGCGTTATGCGTTATGCGTTATGCGTTATGCGTTATGCCATATGCGTTATGCGTTATGCGTTATGCGTTATGCGTTATGCGTTATGCGTTATGCGTTATGCGTTATGCGTTATGCGTTATGCGTTATGCGTTATGCGTTATGCGTTATGCGTTATGCGTTATGCGTTATGCGTTATGCGTTATGCGTTATGCGTTATGCGTTATGCGTTATGCGTTATGCGTTATGCGTTATGCGTTATGCGTTATGCGTTATGCGTTATGCGTTATGCGTTATGCGTTATGCGTTATGCGTTATGCGTTATGCGTTATGCGTTATGCGTTATGCGTTATGCGTTATGCGTTATGCGTTATGCGTTATGCGTTATGCGTTATGCGTTATGCGTTATGCGTTATGCGTTATGCGTTATGCGTTATGCGTCATGCGTCATGCGTTATGCGTTATGCGTTATGCGTCATGCGTCATGCGTTATGCGTTATGCGTTATGCGTTATGCGTTATGCGTTATGCGTTATGCGTTATGTGTTATGCGTTATGCGTTATGCGTTATGCGTTATGCGTTATGCGTTATGCGTTATGCGTTATGCGTTATGCGTTATGCGTTATGCGTTATGCGTTATGCGTTATGCGTTATGCGTTATGCGTTATGCGTTATGCGTTATGCGTTATGCGTTATGCGTTATGCGTTATGCGTTATGCGTTATGCGTTATGGGCTATGCGTTATGCGTTATGCGTTATGCGTTATGCGTTATGCGTTATGCGTTATGCGTTATGCGTTATGCGTTATGCGTTATGCGTTATGCGTTATGCGTTATGCGTTATGCGTTATGCGTTATGCGTTATGCGTTATGCGTTATGCGTTATGCGTTATGCGTTATGCGTTATGCGTTATGCGTTATGCGTTATGCGTTATGCGTTATGCGTTATGCGTTATGCGTTATGCGTTATGCGTTATGCGTTATGCGTTATGCGTTATGCGTTATGCGTTATGCGTTATGCGTTATGCGTTATGCGTTATGCGTTATGCGTTATGCGTTATGCGTTATGCGTTATGCGTTATGCGTTATGCGTTATGCGTTATGCGTTATGCGTTATGCGTTATGCGTTATGCGTTATGCGTTATGCGTTATGCGTTATGGGCTATTCGTTATGCGTCTTGCGTTATTCGTTATGCGTTATGCGTTATCCGTTATGCGTTATGCGTTATGCGTTATGCGTTATGGGCTATTCGTTATGCGTCTTGCGTTATCCGTTATGCGTTATGCGTTATCCGTTATGCGTTATGCGTTATGCGTTATGCGTTATGCGTTATGCGTCAAGCGTTATCCGTTATGCGTTATGCGTTTTGCGTTATGCGTTATGCGTTATGCGTTATGCGTTATGCGTTATGCGTTATGCGTTATGCGTTATGCGTTATGCGTTATGCGTTATGCGTTATGCGTTATGCGTTATGCGTTATGCGTTATGCGTTATGCGTTATGCGTTATGGGCTATTCGTTATGCGTCTTGCGTTATCCGTTATGCGTTATGCGTTATCCGTTATGCGTTATGCGTTATGCGTTATGCGTTATGCGTAATGCGTTATGCGTTATGCGTTATGCGTTATGCGATATGCGTTATGCGTTATGCGTTTTGCGTTATGCGTTATGCGTTATGCGTTATGCGTTATGCGTTTTGCGTTATGCGTTATGCGTTATGCGTTATGCGTTATGCGTTATGCGTTATGCGTTATGCGTTATGCGTTATGCGTTATGCGTTATGCGTTATGCGTTATGCGTTATGCGTTATGCGTTATGCGTTATGCGTTATGCGTTATGCGTTATGCGTTATGCGTTATGCGTTATGCGTTATGCGTTATGCGTTATGCGTTATGCGTTATGCGTTATGCGTTATGCGTTATGCGTTATGCGTTATGCGTTATGCGTTATGCGTTATGCGTTATGCGTTATGCGTTATGCGTTATGCGTTATGCGTTATGCGTTATGCGTTATGCGTTATGCGTTATGCGTTATGCGTTATGCGTTATGCGTTATGCGTTATGCGTTATGCGTTATGCGTTATGCGTTATGCGTTATGCGTTATGCGTTATGCGTTATGCGTTATGCGTTATGCGTTATGCGTTATGCGTTATGCGTTATGCGTTATGCGTTATGCGTTATGCGTTATGCGTTATGCGTTATGCGTTATGCGTTATGCGTTATGCGTTATGCGTTATGCGTTATGCGTTATGCGTTATGCGTTATGCGTTATGCGTTATGCGTTATGCGTTATGCGTTATGCGTTATGCGTTATGCGTTACGCGTTATGCGTTACGCGTTACGCGTTACGCGTTACGCGTTATGCGTTATGCGTTATGCGTTATGCGTTATGCGTTATGCGTTATGCGTTATGCGTTATGCGTTATGCGTTATGCGTTATGCGTTATGCGTTATGCGTTATGCGTTATGGGTTATGCGTTATGCGTTATGGGCTATTCGTTATGCGTCTTGCGTTATTCGTTATGCGTTATGCGTTATCCGTTATGCGTTATGCGTTATGCGTTATGCGTTATGGGCTATTCGTTATGCGTCTTGCGTTATCCGTTATGCGTTATGCGTTATCCGTTATGCGTTATGCGTTATGCGTTATGCGTTATGCGTTATGCGTCAAGCGTTATCCGTTATGCGTTATGCGTTTTGCGTTGTGCGTTATGCGTTATGCGTTATGCGTTATGCGTTATGCGTTATGCGTTATGCGTTATGCGTTATGCGTTATGCGTTATGCGTTATACGTTATGCGTTATGCGTTATGCGTTATGCGTTATGCGTTATGCGTTATGCGTTATGCGTTATGCGTTATGCGTTATGCGTTATGCGTTATGCGTTATGCGTTATGCGTTATGCGTTATGCGTTATGCGTTATGCGTTATGCGTTATGCGTTATGCGTTATGCGTTATGCGTTATGCGTTATGCGTTATGCGTTATGCGTTATGCGTTATGCGTTATGCGTTATGCGTTATGCGTTATGCGTTATGCGTTATGCGTTATGCGTTATGCGTTATGCGTTATGCGTTATGCGTTATGCGTTATGCGTTATGCGTTATGCGTTATGCGTTATGCGTTATGCGTTATGCGTTATGCGTTATGCGTTATGCGTTATGCGTTATGCGTTATGCGTTATGCGTTATGCGTTATGCCATATGCGTTATGCGTTATGCGTTATGCGTTATGCGTTATGCGTTATGCGTTATGCGTTATGCGTTATGGGTTATGCGTTATGCGTTATGCGTTATGCGTTATGCGTTATGCGTTATGCGTTATGCGTTATGCGTTATGCGTTATGCGTTATGCGTTATGCGTTATGCGTTATGCGTTATGCGTTATGCGTCAAGCGTTATCCGTTATGCGTTATGCGTTTTGCGTTATGCGTTATGCGTTATGCGTTATGCGTTATGCGTTATGCGTTATGCGTTATGCGTTATGCGTTATGCGTTATGCGTTATGCGTTATGCGTTATGCGTTATGCGTTATGCGTTATGCGTTATGGGCTATTCGTTATGCGTCTTGCGTTATCCGTTATGCGTTATGCGTTATCCGTTATGCGTTATGCGTTATGCGTTATGCGTTATGCGTAATGCGTTATGCGTTATGCGTTATGCGTTATGCGATATGCGTTATGCGTTATGCGTTTTGCGTTATGCGTTATGCGTTATGCGTTATGCGTTTTGCGTTATGCGTTATGCGTTATGCGTTATGCGTTATGCGTTATGCGTTATGCGTTATGCGTTATGCGTTATGCGTTATGCGTTATGCGTTATGCGTTATGCGTTATGCGTTATGCGTTATGCGTTATGCGTTATGCGTTATGCGTTATGCGTTATGCGTTATGCGTTATGCGTTATGCGTTATGCGTTATGCGTTATGCGTTATGCGTTATGCGTTATGCGTTATGCGTTATGCGTTATGCGTTATGCGTTATGCGTTATGCGTTATGCGTTATGCGTTATGCGTTATGCGTTATGCGTTATGCGTTATGCGTTATGCGTTATGCGTTATGCGTTATGCGTTATGCGTTATGCGTTATGCGTTATGCGTTATGCGTTATGCGTTATGCGTTATGCGTTATGCGTTATGCGTTATGCGTTATGCGTTATGCGTTATGCGTTATGCGTTATGCGTTATGCGTTATGCGTTATGCGTTACGCGTTATGCGTTACGCGTTACGCGTTACGCGTTACGCGTTACGCGTTATGCGTTATGCGTTATGCGTTATGCGTTATGCGTTATGCGTTATGCGTTATGCGTTATGCGTTATGCGTTATGCGTTATGCGTTATGCGTTATGCGTTATGCGTTATGCGTTATGCGTTATGCGTTATGCGTTATGGGCTATTCGTTATGCGTCTTGCGTTATTCGTTATGCGTTATGCGTTATCCGTTATGCGTTATGCGTTATGCGTTATGCGTTATGGGCTATTCGTTATGCGTCTTGCGTTATCCGTTATGCGTTATGCGTTATCCGTTATGCGTTATGCGTTATGCGTTATGCGTTATGCGTTATGCGTCAAGCGTTATCCGTTATGCGTTATGCGTTTTGCGTTGTGCGTTATGCGTTATGCGTTATGCGTTATGCGTTATGCGTTATGCGTTATGCGATATGCGTTATGCGTTATGCGTTATGCGTTATGCGTTATGCGTTATGCGTTATGCGTTATGCGTTATGCGTTATGGGCTATTCGTTATGCGTCTTGCGTTATCCGTTATGCGTTATGCGTTATCCGTTATGCGTTATGCGTTATGCGTTATGCGTAATGCGTTATGCGTTATGCGTTATGCGTTTTGCGATATGCGTTATGCGTTATGCGTTATGCGTTATGCGTTATGCGTTATGCGTTATGCGTTATGCGTTTTGCGTTATGCGTTATGCGTTATGCGTTATGCGTTATGCGTTTTGCGTTATGCGTTATGCGTTATGCGTTATGCGTTATGCGTTATGCGTTATACGTTATGCGTTATGCGTTATGCGTTATGCGTTATGCGTTATGCGTTATGCGTTATGCGTTATGCGTTATGCGTTATGCGTTATGCGTTATGCGTTATGCGTTATGCGTTATGCGTTATGCGTTATGCGTTATGCGTTATGCGTTATGCGTTATGCGTTATGCGTTATGCGTTATGCGTTATGCGTTATGCGTTATGCGTTATGCGTTATGCGTTATGCGTTATGCGTTATGCGTTATGCGTTATGCGTTATGCGTTATGCGTTATGCGTTATGCGTTATGCGTTATGCGTTATGCGTTATGCGTTATGCGTTATGCGTTATGCGTTATGCGTTATGCGTTATGCGTTATGCGTTATGCGTTATGCGTTATGCGTTATGCGTTATGCGTTATGCCATATGCGTTATGCGTTATGCGTTATGCGTTATGCGTTATGCGTTATGCGTTATGCGTTATGCGTTATGGGTTATGCGTTATGCGTTATGCGTTATGCGTTATGCGTTATGCGTTATGCGTTATGCGTTATGCGTTATGCGTTATGCGTTATGCGTTATGCGTTATGCGTTATGCGTTATGCGTTATGCGTTATGCGTTATGCGTTATGCGTTATGCGTTATGCGTTATGCGTTATGCGTTATGCGTTATGCGTTATGCGTTATGCGTTATGCGTTATGCGTTATGCGTTATGCGTTATGCGTTATGCGTTATGCGTTATGCGTTATGCGTTATGCGTTATGCGTTATGCGTTATGCGTTATGCGTTATGCGTTATGCGTTATGCGTTATGCGTTATGCGTTATGCGTTATGCGTTATGCGTTATGCGTTATGCGTTAGGCGTTATGCGTTATGCGTTATGCGTTATGCGTTACGCGTTACGCGTTACGCGTTACGCGTTACGCGTTATGCGTTATGCGTTATGCGTTATGCGTTATGCGTTATGCGTTATGCGTTATGCGTTATGCGTTATGCGTTATGCGTTATGCGTTATGCGTTATGCGTTATGCGTTATGCGTTATGCGTTATGCGTTATGCCTCATGCGTTATGCGTTATGCGTTATGCGTTATGCGTTATGCGTTATGCGTTATGCGTTATGCGTTATGCGTTATGCGTTATGCGTTATGCGTTATGGGCTATTCGTTATGCGTTACGCGTTACGCGTTACGCGCTATGCGTTATGCGTTATGCGTTATGCGTTATGCGTTATGCGTTATGCGTTATGCGTTATGCGTTATGCGTTATGCGTTATGCGTTATGCGTTATGCGTTATGCGTTATGCGTTATGCGTTATGCGTTATGCGTAATGCGTTATGCGTTATGCGTTATGCGTTATGCGTTATGCGTTATGCGTTATGCGTTATGCGATATGCGTTATGCGTTATGCGTTATGCGTTATGCGTTATGCGTTATGCGTTATGCGTTATGCGTTATGCGTTATGCGTTATGCGTTATGCCTTATGCGTTATGCGTTATGCGTTATGCGTTATGCGTTATGCGTTATGCGTTATGCGTTATGCGTTATGCGTTATGCGTTATGCGTTATGCGTTATGCGTTATGCGTTATGCGTTATGCGTTATGCGTTATGCGTTATGCGTTATGCGTTATGCGTTATGCGTTATGCGTTATGCGTTATGGGCTATTCGTTATGCGTCTTGCGTTATTCGTTATGCGTTATGCGTTATCCGTTATGCGTTATGCGTTATGCGTTATGCGTTATGGGCTATTCGTTATGCGTCTTGCGTTATCCGTTATGCGTTATGCGTTATCCGTTATGCGTTATGCGTTATGCGTTATGCGTTATGCGTTATGCGTCAAGCGTTATCCGTTATGCGTTATGCGTTTTGCGTTATGCGTTATGCGTTATGCGTTATGCGTTATGCGTTATGCGTTATGCGTTATGCGTTATGCGTTATGCGTTATGGGCTATTCGTTATGCGTCTTGCGTTATCCGTTATGCGTTATGCGTTATCCGTTATGCGTTATGCGTTATGCGTTATGCGTTATGCGTAATGCGTTATGCGTTATGCGTTATGCGTTATGCGATATGCGTTATGCGTTATGCGTTTTGCGTTATGCGTTATGCGTTATGCGTTATGCGTTATGCGTTTTGCGTTATGCGTTATGCGTTATGCGTTATGCGTTATGCGTTATGCGTTATGCGTTATGCGTTATGCGTTATGCGTTATGCGTTATGCGTTATGCGTTATGCGTTATGCGTTATGCGTTATGCGTTATGCGTTATGCGTTATGCGTTATGCGTTATGCGTTATGCGTTATGCGTTATGCGTTATGCGTTATGCGTTATGCGTTATGCGTTATGCGTTATGCGTTATGCGTTATGCGTTATGCGTTATGCGTTATGCGTTATGCGTTATGCGTTATGCGTTATGCGTTATGCGTTATGCGTTATGCGTTATGCGTTATGCGTTATGCGTTATGCGTTATGCGTTATGCGTTATGCGTTATGCGTTATGCGTTATGCGTTATGCGTTATGCGTTATGCGTTATGCGTTATGCGTTATGCGTTATGCGTTATGCGTTATGCGTTATGCGTTATGCGTTATGCGTTATGCGTTATGCGTTATGCGTTATGCGTTATGCGTTATGCGTTATGCGTTATGCGTTATGCGTTATGCGTTATGCGTTATGCGTTATGCGTTATGCGTTATGCGTTATGCGTTACGCGTTACGCGTTACGCGTTACGCGTTACGCGTTACGCGTTACGCGTTATGCGTTATGCGTTATGCGTTATGCGTTATGCGTTATGCGTTATGCGTTATGCGTTATGCGTTATGCGTTATGCGTTATGCGTTATGGGCTATTCGTTATGCGTCTTGCGTTATTCGTTATGCGTTATGCGTTATCCGTTATGCGTTATGCGTTATGCGTTATGGGCTATTCGTTATGCGTCTTGCGTTATGCGTTATGCGTTATGCGTTATCCGTTATGCGTTATGCGTTATGCGTTATGCGTTATGCGTTATGCGTCAAGCGTTATCCGTTATGCGTTATGCGTTTTGCGTTATGCGTTATGCGTTATGCGTTATGCGTTATGCGTTATGCGTTATGCGTTATGCGTTATGCGTTATGCGTTATGCGTTATGCGTTATGCGTTATGCGTTATGCGTTATGCGTTATGCGTTATGCGTTATGCGTTATGCGTTATGGGTTATTCGTTATGCGTCTTGCGTTATCCGTTATGCGTTATGCGTTATCCGTTATGCGTTATGCGTTATGCGTTATGCGTTATGCGTTATGCGTCAAGCGTTATCCGTTATGCGTTATGCGTTATGCGTTATGCGTTATGCGTTATGCGTTATGCGTTATGCGTTATGCGTTATGCGTTATGCGTTATGCGTTATGCGTTATGCGTTATGCGTTATGCGTTATGCGTTATGCGTTATGCGTTATGCGTTATGCGTTATGCGTTATGCGTTATGCGTTATGCGTTATGCGTTATGCGTTATGCGTTATGCGTTATGCGTTATGCGTTATGCGTTATGCGTTATGCGTTATGCGTTATGCGTTATGCGTTATGCGTTATGCGTTATGCGTTATGCGTTATGCGTTATGCGTTATGCGTTATGCGTTATGCGTTATGCGTTATGCGTTATTCGTTAAGCGTTATGCGTCATGCGCTATGCGATATGCGTTATGCGTTATGCGCGATGCGTTATGCGTTATGCGTTATGCGTTATGAGTTATGCGTTATGCGTTAAGCGTCATGCGATATGCGTTATGCGTTATGCGTTATGCGTTATGCGTTATGCGTTATGCGTTATGCGTTATGCGTTATGCGTTATGCGTTATGCGTTATGCGTTTTGCGATATGCGTTATCCGTTATGCGTTATGCGTTATGCGTTATGCGTTATGCCTTATGCGTTATGCGTTATGCGTTATGCGTTATGCGTTATGAGCTATGCGTTACGCGTTATGCGTTACGCGTTATGCGTTACGCGTTATGCGTTATGCGTTATGCGTTATGCGTTATGCGTTATGCGTTATGCGTTATGCGTTATGCGTTATGCGTTATGCGTTATGCGTTATGCGTTATGCGTTATGCGTTATGCGTTATGCGTTATGCGTTATGCGTTATGCGTTATGCGTTATGCGTTATGCGTTATGCGTTATGCGTTATGCGTTATGCGTTATGCGTTATGCGTTATGCGTTATGCGTTATGCGTTATGCGTTATGCGTTATGCGTTATGCGTTATGCGTTATGCGTTATGCGTTATGCGTTATGCGTTATGCGTTATGCGTTATGCGTTATGCGTTATGCGTCAAGCGTTATCCGTTATGCGTTATGCGTTAAGCGTCATGCGATATGCGTTATGCGTTATGCGTTATGCGTTATGCGTTATGCGTTATGCGTTATGCGTTATGCGTTATGCGTTATGCGTTATGCGTTATGCGTTATGCGTTATGCGTTATGCGTTATGCGTTATGCGTTATGCGTTATGCGTTATGCGTTATGCGTTATGCGTTATGCGTTATGCGTTATGCGTTATGCGTTATGCGTTATGCGTTATGCGTTATGCGTTATGGGCTATTCGTTATGCGTTACGCGTTACGCGTTACGCGCTATGCGTTATGCGTTATGCGTTATGCGTTATGCGTTATGCGTTATGCGTTATGCGTTATGCGTTATGCGTTATGCGTTATGCGTTATGCGTTATGCGTTATGCGTTATGCGTTATGCGTTATGCGTTATGCGTTATGCGTTATGCGTAATGCGTTATGCGTTATGCGTTATGCGTTATGCGTTATGCGTTATGCGTTATGCGTTATGCGATATGCGTTATGCGTTATGCGTTATGCGTTATGCGTTATGCGTTATGCGTTATGCGTTATGCGTTATGCGTTATGCGTTATGCGTTATGCGTTATGCCTTATGCGTTATGCGTTATGCGTTATGCGTTATGCGTTATGCGTTATGCGTTATGCGTTATGCGTTATGCGTTATGCGTTATGCGTTATGCGTTATGCGTTATGCGTTATGCGTTATGCGTTATGCGTTATGCGTTATGCGTTATGCGTTATGCGTTATGCGTTATGCGTTATGCGTTATGCGTTATGCGTTATGGGCTATTCGTTATGCGTCTTGCGTTATTCGTTATGCGTTATGCGTTATCCGTTATGCGTTATGCGTTATGCGTTATGCGTTATGCGTTATGCGTTATGCGTTATGCGTTATGGGCTATTCGTTATGCGTCTTGCGTTATCCGTTATGCGTTATGCGTTATCCGTTATGCGTTATGCGTTATGCGTTATGCGTTATGCGTTATGCGTCAAGCGTTATCCGTTATGCGTTATGCGTTTTGCGTTATGCGTTATGCGTTATGCGTTATGCGTTATGCGTTATGCGTTATGCGTTATGCGTTATGCGTTATGCGTTATGCGTTATGCGTTATGCGTTATGCGTTATGCGTTATGCGTTATGCGTTATGCGTTATGCGTTATGCGTTATGCGTTATGCGTTATGGGCTATTCGTTATGCGTCTTGCGTTATCCGTTATGCGTTATGCGTTATCCGTTATGCGTTATGCGTTATGCGTTATGCGTTATGCGTAATGCGTTATGCGTTATGCGTTATGCGTTATGCGATATGCGTTATGCGTTATGCGTTTTGCGTTATGCGTTATGCGTTATGCGTTATGCGTTATGCGTTATGCGTTATGCGTTATGCGTTATGCGTTATGCGTTATGCGTTATGCGTTATGCGTTATGCGTTATGCGTTATGCGTTATGCGTTATGCGTTATGCGTTATGCGTTATGCGTTATGCGTTATGCGTTATGCGTTATGCGTTATGCGTTATGCGTTATGCGTTATGCGTTATGCGTTATGCGTTATGCGTTATGCGTTATGCGTTATGCGTTATGCGTTATGCGTTATGCGTTATGCGTTATGCGTTATGCGTTATGCGTTATGCGTTATGCGTTATGCGTTATGCGTTATGCGTTATGCGTTATGCGTTATGCGTTATGGGCTATTCGTTATGCGTTACGCGTTACGCGTTACGCGCTATGCGTTATGCGTTATGCGTTATGCGTTATGCGTTATGCGTTATGCGTTATGCGTTATGCGTTATGCGTTATGCGTTATGCGTTATGCGTTATGCGTTATGCGTTATGCGTTATGCGTTATGCGTTATGCGTTATGCGTTATGCGTTATGCGTAATGCGTTATGCGTTATGCGTTATGCGTTATGCGTTATGCGTTATGCGTTATGCGTTATGCGATATGCGTTATGCGTTATGCGTTATGCGTTATGCATTATGCGTTATGCGTTATGCGTTATGCGTTATGCGTTATGCGTTATGCGTTATGCGTTATGCCTTATGCGTTATGCGTTATGCGTTATGCGTTATGCGTTATGCGTTATGCGTTATGCGTTATGCGTTATGCGTTATGCGTTATGCGTTATGCGTTATGCGTTATGCGTTATGCGTTATGCGTTATGCGTTATGCGTTATGCGTTATGCGTTATGCGTTATGCGTTATGCGTTATGCGTTATGCGTTATGCGTTATGCGTTATGCGTTATGCGTTATGGGCTATTCGTTATGCGTCTTGCGTTATTCGTTATGCGTTATGCGTTATCCGTTATGCGTTATGCGTTATGCGTTATGCGTTATGGGCTATTCGTTATGCGTCTTGCGTTATCCGTTATGCGTTATGCGTTATCCGTTATGCGTTATGCGTTATGCGTTATGCGTTATGCGTTATGCGTCAAGCGTTATCCGTTATGCGTTATGCGTTTTGCGTTATGCGTTATGCGTTATGCGTTATGCGTTATGCGTTATGCGTTATGCGTTATGCGTTATGCGTTATGCGTTATGCGTTATGCGTTATGCGTTATGCGTTATGCGTTATGCGTTATGCGTTATGCGTTATGCGTTATGCGTTATGGGCTATTCGTTATGCGTCTTGCGTTATCCGTTATGCGTTATGCGTAATGCGTTATGCGTTATGCGTTATGCGTTATGCGTTATGCGTTATGCGTTATGCGTTATGCGATATGCGTTATGCGTTATGCGTTATGCGTTATGCGTTATGCGTTATGCGTTATGCGTTATGCGTTATGCGTTATGCGTTATGCGTTATGCGTTATGCCTTATGCGTTATGCGTTATGCGTTATGCGTTATGCGTTATGCGTTATGCGTTATGCGTTATGCGTTATGCGTTATGCGTTATGCGTTATGCGTTATGCGTTATGCGTTATGCGTTATGCGTTATGCGTTATGCGTTATGCGTTATGCGTTATGCGTTATGCGTTATGCGTTATGCGTTATGCGTTATGGGCTATTCGTTATGCGTCTTGCGTTATTCGTTATGCGTTATGCGTTATCCGTTATGCGTTATGCGTTATGCGTTATGCGTTATGGGCTATTCGTTATGCGTCTTGCGTTATCCGTTATGCGTTATGCGTTATCCGTTATGCGTTATGCGTTATGCGTTATGCGTTATGCGTTATGCGTCAAGCGTTATCCGTTATGCGTTATGCGTTTTGCGTTATGCGTTATGCGTTATGCGTTATGCGTTATGCGTTATGCGTTATGCGTTATGCGTTATGCGTTATGCGTTATGCGTTATGCGTTATGCGTTATGCGTTATGCGTTATGCGTTATGCGTTATGCGTTATGCGTTATGCGTTATGGGCTATTCGTTATGCGTCTTGCGTTATCCGTTATGCGTTATGCGTTATCCGTTATGCGTTATGCGTTATGCGTTATGCGTTATGCGTTATGCGTTATGCGTTATGCGTTATGCGTTATGCGTTATGCGTTATGCGTTATGCGTTATGCGTTATGCGTTATGCGTTATGCGTTATGCGTTATGCGTTATGCGTTATGCGTTATGCGTTATGGGCTATTCGTTATGCGTTACGCGTTACGCGTTACGCGCTATGCGTTATGCGTTATGCGTTATGCGTTATGCGTTATGCGTTATGCGTTATGCGTTATGCGTTATGCGTTATGCGTTATGCGTTATGCGTTATGCGTTATGCGTTATGCGTTATGCGTTATGCGTTATGCGTTATGCGTTATGCGTAATGCGTTATGCGTTATGCGTTATGCGTTATGCGTTATGCGTTATGCGTTATGCGTTATGCGATATGCGTTATGCGTTATGCGTTATGCGTTATGCGTTATGCGTTATGCGTTATGCGTTATGCGTTATGCGTTATGCGTTATGCGTTATGCGTTATGCCTTATGCGTTATGCGTTATGCGTTATGCGTTATGCGTTATGCGTTATGCGTTATGCGTTATGCGTTATGCGTTATGCGTTATGCGTTATGCGTTATGCGTTATGCGTTATGCGTTATGCGTTATGCGTTATGCGTTATGCGTTATGCGTTATGCGTTATGCGTTATGCGTTATGCGTTATGCGTTATGCGTTATGGGCTATTCGTTATGCGTCTTGCGTTATTCGTTATGCGTTATGCGTTATCCGTTATGCGTTATGCGTTATGCGTTATGCGTTATGGGCTATTCGTTATGCGTCTTGCGTTATCCGTTATGCGTTATGCGTTATCCGTTATGCGTTATGCGTTATGCGTTATGCGTTATGCGTTATGCGTCAAGCGTTATCCGTTATGCGTTATGCGTTTTGCGTTATGCGTTATGCGTTATGCGTTATGCGTTATGCGTTATGCGTTATGCGTTATGCGTTATGCGTTATGCGTTATGCGTTATGCGTTATGCGTTATGCGTTATGCGTTATGCGTTATGCGTTATGCGTTATGCGTTATGCGTTATGGGCTATTCGTTATGCGTCTTGCGTTATCCGTTATGCGTTATGCGTTATCCGTTATGCGTTATGCGTTATGCGTTATGCGTTATGCGTAATGCGTTATGCGTTATGCGTTATGCGTTATGCGATATGCGTTATGCGTTATGCGTTTTGCGTTATGCGTTATGCGTTATGCGTTATGCGTTATGCGTTTTGCGTTATGCGTTATGCGTTATGCGTTATGCGTTATGCGTTATGCGTTATGCGTTATGCGTTATGCGTTATGCGTTATGCGTTATGCGTTATGCGTTATGCGTTATGCGTTATGCGTTATGCGTTATGCGTTATGCGTTATGCGTTATGCGTTATGCGTTATGCGTTATGCGTTATGCGTTATGCGTTATGCGTTATGCGTTATGCGTTATGCGTTATGCGTTATGCGTTATGCGTTATGCGTTATGCGTTATGCGTTATGCGTTATGCGTTATGCGTTATGCGTTATGCGTTATGCGTTATGCGTTATGCGTTATGCGTTATGCGTTATGCGTTATGCGTTATGGGCTATTCGTTATGCGTTACGCGTTACGCGTTACGCGCTATGCGTTATGCGTTATGCGTTATGCGTTATGCGTTATGCGTTATGCGTTATGCGTTATGCGTTATGCGTTATGCGTTATGCGTTATGCGTTATGCGTTATGCGTTATGCGTTATGCGTTATGCGTTATGCGTTATGCGTTATGCGTTATGCGTAATGCGTTATGCGTTATGCGTTATGCGTTATGCGTTATGCGTTATGCGTTATGCGATATGCGTTATGCGTTATGCGTTATGCGTTATGCATTATGCGTTATGCGTTATGCGTTATGCGTTATGCGTTATGCGTTATGCGTTATGTGTTATGCCTTATGCGTTATGCGTTATGCGTTATGCGTTATGCGTTATGCGTTATGCGTTATGCGTTATGCGTTATGCGTTATGCGTTATGCGTTATGCGTTATGCGTTATGCGTTATGCGTTATGCGTTATGCGTTATGCGTTATGCGTTATGCGTTATGCGTTATGCGTTATGCGTTATGCGTTATGCGTTATGCGTTATGCGTTATGCGTTATGCGTTATGCGTTATGGGCTATTCGTTATGCGTCTTGCGTTATTCGTTATGCGTTATGCGTTATCCGTTATGCGTTATGCGTTATGCGTTATGCGTTATGGGCTATTCGTTATGCGTCTTGCGTTATCCGTTATGCGTTATGCGTTATCCGTTATGCGTTATGCGTTATGCGTTATGCGTTATGCGTTATGCGTCAAGCGTTATCCGTTATGCGTTATGCGTTTTGCGTTATGCGTTATGCGTTATGCGTTATGCGTTATGCGTTATGCGTTATGCGTTATGCGTTATGCGTTATGCGTTATGCGTTATGCGTTATGCGTTATGCGTTATGCGTTATGCGTTATGCGTTATGCGTTATGCGTTATGCGTTATGCGTTATGGGCTATTCGTTATGCGTCTTGCGTTATCCGTTATGCGTTATGCGTAATGCGTTATGCGTTATGCGTTATGCGTTATGCGTTATGCGTTATGCGTTATGCGTTATGCGATATGCGTTATGCGTTATGCGTTATGCGTTATGCGTTATGCGTTATGCGTTATGCGTTATGCGTTATGCGTTATGCGTTATGCGTTATGCGTTATGCCTTATGCGTTATGCGTTATGCGTTATGCGTTATGCGTTATGCGTTATGCGTTATGCGTTATGCGTTATGCGTTATGCGTTATGCGTTATGCGTTATGCGTTATGCGTTATGCGTTATGCGTTATGCGTTATGCGTTATGCGTTATGCGTTATGCGTTATGCGTTATGCGTTATGCGTTATGGGCTATTCGTTATGCGTCTTGCGTTATTCGTTATGCGTTATGCGTTATCCGTTATGCGTTATGCGTTATGCGTTATGCGTTATGGGCTATTCGTTATGCGTCTTGCGTTATCCGTTATGCGTTATGCGTTATCCGTTATGCGTTATGCGTTATGCGTTATGCGTTATGCGTTATGCGTCAAGCGTTATCCGTTATGCGTTATGCGTTTTGCGTTATGCGTTATGCGTTATGCGTTATGCGTTATGCGTTATGCGTTATGCGTTATGCGTTATGCGTTATGCGTTATGCGTTATGCGTTATGCGTTATGCGTTATGCGTTATGCGTTATGCGTTATGCGTTATGCGTTATGCGTTATGCGTTATGGGCTATTCGTTATGCGTCTTGCGTTATCCGTTATGCGTTATGCGTTATCCGTTATGCGTTATGCGTTATGCGTTATGCGTTATGCGTAATGCGTTATGCGATATGCGTTATGCGTTATGCGTTATGCGTTATGCGTTATGCGTTATGCGTTATGCGTTATGCGTTATGCGTTATGCGTTATGCGTTATGCGTTATGCCTTATGCGTTATGCGTTATGCGTTATGCGTTATGCGTTATGCGTTATGCGTTATGCGTTATGCGTTATGCGTTATGCGTTATGCGTTATGCGTTATGCGTTATGCGTTATGCGTTATGCGTTATGCGTTATGCGTTATGCGTTATGCGTTATGCGTTATGCGTTATGCGTTATGCGTTATGCGTTATGCGTTATGGGCTATTCGTTATGCGTCTTGCGTTATTCGTTATGCGTTATGCGTTATCCGTTATGCGTTATGCGTTATGCGTTATGCGTTATGGGCTATTCGTTATGCGTCTTGCGTTATCCGTTATGCGTTATGCGTTATCCGTTATGCGTTATGCGTTATGCGTTATGCGTTATGCGTTATGCGTCAAGCGTTATCCGTTATGCGTTATGCGTTTTGCGTTATGCGTTATGCGTTATGCGTTATGCGTTATGCGTTATGCGTTATGCGTTATGCGTTATGCGTTATGCGTTATGCGTTATGCGTTATGCGTTATGCGTTATGCGTTATGCGTTATGCGTTATGCGTTATGCGTTATGCGTTATGGGCTATTCGTTATGCGTCTTGCGTTATCCGTTATGCGTTATGCGTTATCCGTTATGCGTTATGCGTTATGCGTTATGCGTTATGCGTAATGCGTTATGCGTTATGCGTTATGCGTTATGCGATATGCGTTATGCGTTATGCGTTTTGCGTTATGCGTTATGCGTTATGCGTTATGCGTTATGCGTTTTGCGTTATGCGTTATGCGTTATGCGTTATGCGTTATGCGTTATGCGTTATGCGTTATGCGTTATGCGTTATGCGTTATGCGTTATGCGTTATGCGTTATGCGTTATGCGTTATGCGTTATGCGTTATGCGTTATGCGTTATGCGTTATGCGTTATGCGTTATGCGTTATGCGTTATGCGTTATGCGTTATGCGTTATGCGTTATGCGTTATGCGTTATGCGTTATGCGTTATGCGTTATGCGTTATGCGTTATGCGTTATGCGTTATGCGTTATGCGTTATGCGTTATGCGTTATGCGTTATGCGTTATGCGTTATGCGTTATGCGTTATGCGTTATGCGTTATGCGTTACGCGTTACGCGTTACGCGTTACGCGTTACGCGTTACGCGTTATGCGTTATGCGTTATGCGTTATGCGTTATGCGTTATGCGTTATGCGTTATGCGTTATGCGTTATGCGTTATGCGTTATGCGTTATGGGCTATTCGTTATGCGTCTTGCGTTATTCGTTATGCGTTATGCGTTATCCGTTATGCGTTATGCGTTATGGGCTATTCGTTATGCGTCTTGCGTTATCCGTTATGCGTTATGCGTTATCCGTTATGCGTTATGCGTTATGCGTTATGCGTTATGCGTAATGCGTTATGCGTTATGCGTTATGCGTTATGCGTTTTGCGTTATGCGTTATGCGTTATGCGTTATGCGTTATGCGTTTTGCGTTATGCGTTATGCGTTATGCGTTATGCGTTATGCGTTATGCGTTATGCGTTATGCGTTATGCGTTATGCGTTATGCGTTATGCGTTATGCGTTATGCGTTATGCGTTATGCGTTATGCGTTATGCGTTATGCGTTATGCGTTATTCGTTAAGCGTTATGCGTCATGCGCTATGCGATATGCGTTATGCGTTATGCGCGATGCGTTATGCGTTATGCGTTATGCGTTATGAGTTATGCGTTATGCGTTAAGCGTCATGCGATATGCGTTATGCGTTATGCGTTATGCGTTATGCGTTATGCGTTATGCGTTATGCGTTATGCGTTATGCGTTATGCGTTATGCGTTATGCGTTTTGCGATATGCGTTATCCGTTATGCGTTATGCGTTATGCGTTATGCGTTATGCCTTATGCGTTATGCGTTATGCGTTATGCGTTATGCGTTATGAGCTATGCGTTACGCGTTATGCGTTACGCGTTATGCGTTACGCGTTATGCGTTATGCGTTATGCGTTATGCGTTATGCGTTATGCGTTATGCGTTATGCGTTATGCGTTATGCGTTATGCGTTATGCGTTATGCGTTATGCGTTATGCGTTATGCGTTATGCGTTATGCGTTATGCGTTATGCGTTATGCGTTATGCGTTATGCGTTATGCGTTATGCGTTATGCGTTATGCGTTATGCGTTATGCGTTATGCGTTATGCGTTATGCGTTATGCGTTATGCGTTATGCGTTATGCGTTATGCGTTATGCGTTATGCGTTATGCGTTATGCGTTATGCGTTATGCGTTATGCGTTATGCGTTATGCGTTATGCGTCAAGCGTTATCCGTTATGCGTTATGCGTTAAGCGTCATGCGATATGCGTTATGCGTTATGCGTTATGCGTTATGCGTTATGCGTTATGCGTTATGCGTTATGCGTTATGCGTTATGCGTTATGCGTTATGCGTTATGCGTTATGCGTTATGCGTTATGCGTTATGCGTTATGCGTTATGCGTTATGCGTTATGCGTTATGCGTTATGCGTTATGCGTTATGCGTTATGCGTTATGCGTTATGCGTTATGCGTTATGCGTTATGCGTTATGCGTTATGCGTTATGCGTTATGCGTTATGCGTTATGCGTTATGCGTTATGCGTTACGCGTTACGCGTTACGCGTTACGCGTTACGCGTTACGCGTTATGCGTTATGCGTTATGCGTTATGCGTTATGCGTTATGCGTTATGCGTTATGCGTTATGCGTTATGCGTTATGCGTTATGGGCTATTCGTTATGCGTCTTGCGTTATTCGTTATGCGTTATGCGTTATCCGTTATGCGTTATGCGTTATGCGTTATGGGCTATTCGTTATGCGTCTTGCGTTATCCGTTATGCGTTATGCGTTATCCGTTATGCGTTATGCGTTATGCGTTATGCGTTATCCGTTATGCGTTATGCGTTATGCGTTATGCGTTATGCGTTATGCGTCAAGCGTTATCCGTTATGCGTTATGCGTTTTGCGTTATGCGTTATGCGTTATGCGTTATGCGTTATGCGTTATGCGTTATGCGTTATGCGTTATGCGTTATGCGTTATGCGTTATGCGTTATGCGTTATGCGTTATGCGTTATGCGTTATGCGTTATGCGTTATGCGTTATGCGTTATGCGTTATGGGTTATTCGTTATGCGTCTTGCGTTATCCGTTATGCGTTATGCGTTATCCGTTATGCGTTATGCGTTATGCGTTATGCGTTATGCGTTATGCGTCAAGCGTTATCCGTTATGCGTTATGCGTTATGCGTTATGCGTTATGCGTTATGCGTTATGCGTTATGCGTTATGCGTTATGCGTTATGCGTTATGCGTTATGCGTTATGCGTTATGCGTTATGCGTTATGCGTTATGCGTTATGCGTTATGCGTTATGCGTTATGCGTTATGCGTTATGCGTTATGCGTTATGCGTTATGCGTTATGCGTTATGCGTTATGCGTTATGCGTTATGCGTTATGCGTTATGCGTTATGCGTTATGCGTTATGCGTTATGCGTTATGCGTTATGCGTTATGCGTTATGCGTTATGCGTTATGCGTTATGCGTTATGCGTTATGCGTTATGCGTTATGCGTTATGCGTTATGCGTTATGCGTTATGCGTTATGCGTTATGCGTTATTCGTTAAGCGTTATGCGTCATGCGCTATGCGATATGCGTTATGCGTTATGCGCGATGCGTTATGCGTTATGCGTTATGCGTTATGAGTTATGCGTTATGCGTTATACGTTATGCGTTATGCGTTATGCGTTATGCGTTATGCGTTATGCGTTATGCGTCAAGCGTTATCCGTTATGCGTTATGCGTTAAGCGTCATGCGATATGCGTTATGCGTTATGCGTTATGCGTTATGCGTTATGCGTTATGCGTTATGCGTTATGCGTTATGCGTTATGCGTTATGCGTTATGCGTTATGCGTTATGCGTTATGCGTTATGCGTTATGCGTTATGCGTTATGCGTTATGCCTTATGCGTTATGCGTTATGCGTTATGCGTTATGCGTTATGCGTTATGAGCTATGCGTTACGCGTTATGCGTTACGCGTTATGCGTTACGCGCTATGCGTTATGCGTTATGTGTCATGCGTTATGCGTTATGCGTTATGCGTTATGCGTTATGCGTTATGCGTCAAACGTTATCCGTTATGCGTTATGCGTTATGCGTTATGCGTTATGCGTTATGCGTTATGCGTTATGCGTTATGCGTTATGCGTTATGCGTTATGCGTTATGCGTTATGCGTTATGCGTTATGCGTTATGCGTTATGCGTTATGCGTTATGCGTTATGCGTTATGCGTTATGCGTTATGCGTTATGCGTTATGCGTTATGCGTTATGCGTTATGCGTTATGCGTTATGCGTTATGCGTTATGCGTTATGCGTTATGCGTTATGCGTTATACGTTATGCGTTATGCGTTATGCGATATGCGTTATTCGTTATGCGTTATGCGTTATGCGTTATGCGTTATGCGGTATGCGTTATGCGTTATGCGTTATGCGTTATTCGTTATGCGTTATGCGTTATGCGTTATGCGTTATGCGTTATGCGTTATGCGTTATGCGTTATGCGTTATGCGTTATGCGTTATGCGTTATGCGTTATGCGTTATGCGTTATGCGTTATGCGTTATGCGTTATGCGTTATGCGTTATGCGTTATGCGTTATGCGTAATGCGTTAAGCGTTATGCGATATGCGATATGCGTTATGCGTTATGCGTTAATCGTTAAGCGTTATGCGTTATGCGCTATGCGGTATGCGTTATTCGTTATGCGTTATGCGTTATGCGTTATGCGTTATGCGTTATTCGTTAAGCGTTATGCGTTATGCGTTATGCGTTATGCGTTATGCGTTATGCGTTATGCGTTATGCGTTATGCGTTATGCGTTATGCGTTATGCGTTATGCGTTATGCGTTATGCGTTATGCGTTATGCGTTATGCGTTATGCGTTATGCGTTATGCGTTATGCGTTATGCGTTATGCGTTATGCGTTATGCGTTATGCGTTATGCGTTATGCGTTATGCGTTATGCGTTATGCGTTATGCGTTATTCGTTATGCGTTATGCGTTATGCGTTATGCGTTATGCGTTATGCGTTATGCGTTATGCGTTATGCGTTATGCGTTATGCGTTATGCGTTATGCGTTATGCGTTATGCGTTATGCGTTATGCGTTATGCGTTATGCGTTATGCGTTATGCGTTATGCGTTATGCGTTATGCGTAATGCGTTAAGCGTTATGCGATATGCGATATGCGTTATGCGTTATGCGTTAATCGTTAAGCGTTATGCGTTATGCGCTATGCGGTATGCGTTATTCGTTATGCGTTATGCGTTATGCGTTATGCGTTATGCGTTATGCGTTATGCGTTATGCGTTATGCGTTATGCGTTATGCGTTATGCGTTATGCGTTATGCGTTATGCGTTATGCGTTATGCATTATGCGTTATGCGTTATGCGTTATGCGTTATGCGTTATGCGTTATGCGTTATTCGTTAAGCGTTATGCGTCATGCGCTATGCGATATGCGTTATGCGTTATGCGCGCTGCGTTATGCGTTATGCGTTATGCGTTATGAGTTATGCGTTATGCGTTATGCGTCCTGCGTTATGCGTTATGCGTTATGCGTTATGCGTTATGCGTTATGCGTTATGCGTTATGCGTTATGCGTTATGCGTTATGCGATATGCGTTATTCGTTATGCGTTATGCGTTATGCGTTATGCGTTATGCGTTATGCGTTATGCGTTATGCGTTATGCGTTATTCGTTATGCGTTATGCGTTATGCGTTATGCGTTATGCGTTATGCGTTATGCGTTATGCGTTATGCGTTATGCGTTATGCGTTATGCGTTATGCGATATGCGTTATTCGTTATGCGTTATGCGTTATGCGTTATGCGTTATGCGTTATGCGTTATGCGTTATGCGTTATGCGTTATTCGTTATGCGTTATGCGTTATGCGTTATGCGTTATGCGTTATGCGTTATGCGTTATGCGTTATGCGTTATGCGTTATGCGTTATACGTTATGCGTTATGCGTTATGCGATATGCGTTATTCGTTATGCGTTATGCGTTATGCGTTATGCGTTATGCGGTATGCGTTATGCGTTATGCGTTATGCGTTATTCGTTATGCGTTATGCGTTATGCGTTATGCGTTATGCGTTATGCGTTATGCGTTATGCGTTATGCGTTATGCGTTATGCGTTATGCGTTATGCGTTATGCGTTATGCGTTATGCGTTATGCGTTATGCGTTATGCGTTATGCGTTATGCGTTATGCGTAATGCGTTAAGCGTTATGCGATATGCGATATGCGTTATGCGTTATGCGTTAATCGTTAAGCGTTATGCGTTATGCGCTATGCGGTATGCGTTATTCGTTATGCGTTATGCGTTATGCGTTATGCGTTATGCGTTATTCGTTAAGCGTTATGCGTTATGCGTTATGCGTTATGCGTTATGCGTTATGCGTTATGCGTTATGCGTTATGCGTTATGCGTTATGCGTTATGCGTTATGCGTTATGCGTTATGCGTTATGCGTTATGCGTTATGCGTTATGCGTTATGCGTTATGCGTTATGCGTTATGCGTTATGCGTTATGCGTTATGCGTTATGCGTTATGCGTTATGCGTTATGCGTTATGCGTTATGCGTTATGCGTTATGCGTTATGCGTTATTCGTTATGCGTTATGCGTTATGCGTTATGCGTTATGCGTTATGCGTTATGCGTTATGCGTTATGCGTTATGCGTTATGCGTTATGCGTTATGCGTTATGCGTTATGCGTTATGCGTTATGCGTTATGCGTTATGCGTAATGCGTTAAGCGTTATGCGATATGCGATATGCGTTATGCGTTATGCGTTAATCGTTAAGCGTTATGCGTTATGCGCTATGCGGTATGCGTTATTCGTTATGCGTTATGCGTTATGCGTTATGCGTTATGCGTTATGCGTTATGCGTTATGCGTTATGCGTTATGCGTTATGCGTTATGCGTTATGCGTTATGCGTTATGCGTTATGCGTTATGCATTATGCGTTATGCGTTATGCGTTATGCGTTATGCGTTATGCGTTATGCGTTATTCGTTAAGCGTTATGCGTCATGCGCTATGCGATATGCGTTATGCGTTATGCGCGCTGCGTTATGCGTTATGCGTTATGCGTTATGAGTTATGCGTTATGCGTTATGCGTCCTGCGTTATGCGTTATGCGTTATGCGTTCTGCGTTATGCGTTATGCGTTATGCGTTGTGCGTTGTGCGTTGTGCGTTGTGCGTTGTGCGTTGTGCGTTATGCGTTGTGCGTTATGCGTTATGCGTTATGCGTTATGCGTTATGCGTTATGCGTTATGCGTTATGCGTTATGCGTCAAGCGTTATCCGTTATGCGTTATGCGTTAAGCGTCATGCGATATGCGTTATGCGTTATGCGTTATGCGTTATGCGTTATGCGTTATGCGTTATGCGTTATGCGTTATGCGTTATGCGTTATGCGTTATGCGTTATGCGTTATGCGTTATGCGTTATGCGTTATGCGTTATGCGTTATGCGTTATGCGTTATGCGTTATGCGTTATGCGTTATGCCTTATGCGTTATGCGTTATGCGTTATGCGTTATGCGTTATGCGTTATGAGCTATGCGTTATGCGTTATGCGTTATGCGTTATGCGTTATGCGTTATTCGTTATGCGTTATGCGTCATGCGTTATGCGTTATGCGTTATGCGTTATGCGTTATGCGTTATGCGTCAAACGTTATCCGTTATGCGTTATGCGTTATGCGTTATGCGTTATGCGTTATGCGTTATGCGTTATGCGTTATGCGTTATGCGTTATGCGTTATGCGTTATGCGTTATGCGTTATGCGTTATGCGTTATGCGTTATGCGTTATGCGTTATGCGTTATGCGTTATGCGTTATGCGTTATGCGTTATGCGTTATGCGTTATGCGTTATGCGTTATGCGTTATGCGTTATGCGTTATGCGTTATGCGTTATGCGTTATGCGTTATGCGATATGCGTTATTCGTTATGCGTTATGCGTTATGCGTTATGCGTTATGCGTTATGCGTTATGCGTTATGCGTTATGCGTTATTCGTTATGCGTTATGCGTTATGCGTTATGCGTTATGCGTTATGCGTTATGCGTTATGCGTTATGCGTTATGCGTTATGCGTTATGCGTTATGCGTTATGCGTTATGCGTTATGCGTTATGCGTTATGCGTTATGCGTTATGCGTTATGCGTTATGCGTTATGCGTTATGCGTTATGCGTTATGCGTAATGCGTTAAGCGTTATGCGATATGCGATATGCGTTATGCGTTATGCGTTAATCGTTAAGCGTTATGCGTTATGCGCTATGCGGTATGCGTTATTCGTTATGCGTTATGCGTTATGCGTTATGCGTTATGCGTTATTCGTTAAGCGTTATGCGTTATGCGTTATGCGTTATGCGTTATGCGTTATGCGTTATGCGTTATGCGTTATGCGTTATGCGTTATGCGTTATGCGTTATGCGTTATGCGTTATGCGTTATGCGTTATGCGTTATGCGTTATGCGTTATGCGTTATGCGTTATGCGTTATGCGTTATGGGTTATTCGTTATGCGTCATGCGTTATGCATTATGCGTTATGCGTTATTCGTTATGCGTCATGCGTTATCCGTTATGCGTAATGCTTTATGCGTTATGCGTTATTCGTTAAGCGTTATGCGTTATGCGTTATGCGTTATGCGTTATGCGTTATGCGTTATGCGTTATGCGTTATGCGTTATGCGTTATGCGTTATGCGTTATGCGTTATGCGTTATGCGTTATGCGTTATGCGTTATGCGTTATGCGTTATGCGTTATGCGTTATGCGTTATGCGTTATGCGTTATGCGTTATGCGTTATGCGTTATGCGTTATGCGTTATGCGTTATGCGTTATGCGTTATTCGTTAAGCGTTATGCGTCATGCGCTATGCGATATGCGTTATGCGTTATGCGCGATGCGTTATGCGTTATGCGTTATGCGTTATGAGTTATGCGTTATGCGTTATGCGTCATGCGTTATGCGTTATGCGTTATGCGTTATGCGTTATGCGTTATGCGTTGTGCGTTGTGCGTTGTGCGTTGTGCGTTGTGCGTTGTGCGTTGTGCGTTGTGCGTTGTGCGTTGTGCGTTGTGCGTTATGCGTTGTGCGTTATGCGTTATGCGTTATGCGTTATGCGTTATGCGTTATGCGTTATGCGTTATGCGTTATGCGTTATGCGTTATGCGTTATGCGTTATGCGTTATGCGTTATGCGTTATGCGTTATGCGTTATGCGTTATGCGTTATGCGTTATGCGTTATGCGTTATGCGTTATGCGTTATGCGTTATGCGTTATGCCATATGCGTTATGCGTTATGCGTTATGCGTTATGCGTTATGCGTTATGCGTTATGCGTTATGCGTTATGCGTTATGCGTTATGCGTTATGCGTTATGCGTTATGCGTTATGCGTTATGCGGTATGCGTTATGCGTTATGCGTTATGCGTTATGCGTTATGCGTTATGCGTTATGCGTTATGCGTTATGCGTTATGCGTTATGCGTTATGCGTTATTCGTTAAGCGTTATGCGTCATGCGCTATGCGATATGCGTTATGCGTTATGCGCGATGCGTTATGCGTTATGCGTTATGCGTTATGAGTTATGCGTTATGCGTTATGCGTCATGCGTTATGCGTTATGCGTTATGCGTCATGCGTTATGCGTTATGCGTTATGCGTTATGCGTTATGCGTTATGCGTTATGCGTTATGCGTTATGCGTTATGCGTTATGCGGTATGCGTTATGCGTTATGCGTTATGCGTTATGCGTTATGCGTTATGCGTTATGCGTTATGCGTTATGCGTTATGCGTTATGCGTTATGCGTTATTCGTTAAGCGTTATGCGTCATGCGCTATGCGATATGCGTTATGCGTTATGCGCGATGCGTTATGCGTTATGCGTTATGCGTTATGAGTTATGCGTTATGCGTTATGCGTCATGCGTTATGCGTTATGCGTTATGCGTTATGCGTTATGCGTTATGCGTTATGCGTTATGCGTTATGCGTTATGCGTTATGCGTTATGGGCTATGCGTTATGCGTTATGCGTTATGCGTTATGCGTTATGCGTTATGCGTTATGCGTTATGCGTTATGCGTTATGCGTTATGCGTTATGCGTTATGCGTTATGCGTTATGCGTTATGCGTTATGCGTTATGCGTTATGCGTTATGCGTTATGCGTTATGCGTTATGCGTTATGCGTTATGCGTTATGCGTTATGCGTTATGCGTTATGCGTTATGCGTTATGCGTTATGCGTTATGCGTTATGCGTTATGCGTTATGCGTTATGCGTTATGCGTTATGCGTTATGCGTTATGCGTTATGCGTTATGCGTTATGCGTTATGCGTTATGCGTTATGCGTTATGCGTTATGCGTTATGCGTTATGCGTTATGCGTTATGCGCTATGCGTTATGGGCTATGCGTTATGCGTTATGCGTTATGCGTTAAGCGTTATGCGTTATGCGTTATGCGTTATGCGTTATGCGTTATGCGTTATGCGTTATGCGTTATGCGTTATGCGTTATGCGTTATGCGTTATGCGTTATGCGTTATGCGTTATGCGTTATGCGTTATGCGTTATGCGTTATGCGTTATGCGTTATGCGTTATGCATTATGCGTTATGCGTTATGCGTTATGCGTTATGCGTTATGCGTTATGCGTTATGCGTTATGCGTTATGCGTTATGCGTTATGCGTTATGCGTTATGCGTTATGCGTTATGCGTTATGCGTTATGCGTTATGCGTTATGCGTTATGCGTTATGCGTTATGGGCTATTCGTTATGCGTCTTGCGTTATCCGTTATGCGTTATGCGTTATCCGTTATGCGTTATGCGTTATGCGTTATGCGTTATGCGTTATGCGTCAAGCGTTATCCGTTATGCGTTATGCGTTATGCGTTTTGCGTTATGCGTTATGCGTTATGCGTTATGCGTTATGCGTTATGCGTTATGCGTTATGCGTTATGCGTTTTGCGTTATGCGTTATGCGTTATGCGTTATGCGTTATGCGTTATGCGTTTTGCGTTATGCGTTATGCGTTATGCGTTATGCGTTATGCGTTATGCGTTATGCGTTTTGCGTTATGCGTTATGCGTTATGCGTTATGCGTTATGCGTTATGCGTTTTGCGTTATGCGTTATGCGTTATGCGTTATGCGTTATGCGTTATGCGTTATGCGTTATGCGTTATGCGTTATGCGTTATGCGTTATGCGTTATGCGTTATGCGTTATGCGTTATGCCATATGCGTTATGCGTTATGCGTTATGCGTTATGCGTTATGCGTTATGCCATATGCGTTATGCGTTATGCGTTATGCGTTATGCGTTATGCGTTATGCGTTATGCGTTATGCGTTATGCGTTATGCGTTATGCGTTATGCGTTATGCGTTATGCGTTATGCGTTATGCGTTATGCGTTATGCGTTATGCGTTATGCGTTATGCGTTATGCGTTATGCGTTATGCGTTATGCGTTATGCGTTATGCGTTATGGGTTATGAGTTTTGCTTTACGCGTTAAGCGTTATGCGCTATGGGTTATGCGTTATGCGTTATGCGTTATGCGTTATGCGTTATGCGTTATGCGTTATGCGTTATGCGTTATGCGTTATGCGTTATGCGTTATGCGTTATGCGTTATGCGTTATGCGTTATGCGTTAAGCGTTATGCGTTATGCGTTATGCGTTATGCGTTATGCGTTATGCGTTATGCGTTATGCGTTATGCGTTATGCCATATGCGTTATGCGTTATGCGTTATGCGTTATGCGTTATGCGTTATGCGTTATGCGTTATGCGTTATGCGTTATGCGTTATGCGTTATGCGTTATGCGTTATGCGTTATGCGTTATGCGTTATGCGTTATGCGTTATGCGTTATGCGTTATGCGTTATGCGTTATGCGTTATGCGTTATGCGTTATGCGTTATGCGTTATGCGTTATGCGTTATGCGTTATGCGTTATGCGTTATGCGTTATGCGTTATGCGTTATGCGTTATGCGTTATGCGTTATGCGTTATGCGTTATGCGTTATGCGTTATGCGTTATGCGTTATGCGTTATGCGTTATGCGTTATGCGTTATGCGTTATGCGTTATGCGTTATGCGTTATGCGTTATGCGTTATGCGTTATGCGTTATGCGTTATGCGTTATGCGTTATGCGTTATGCGTTATGCGTTATGCGTTATGCGTTATGCGTTATGCGTTATGCGTTATGCGTTATGCGTTATGCGTTATGCGTTTTGCGTTATGCGTTATGCGTTATGCGTTATGCGTTATGCGTTATGCGTTATGCGTTATGCGTTATGCGTTATGCGTTATGCGTTATGCGTTATGCGTTATGCGTTATGCGTTATGCGTTATGCGTTTTGCGTTATGCGTTATGCGTTATGCGTTATGCGTTATGCGTTATGCGTTATGCGTTATGCGTTATGCGTTATGCGTTATGCGTTATGCGTTATGCGTTATGCGTTATGCGTTATGCGTTATGCGTTATGCGTTATGCGTTATGCGTTATGCGTTATGCGTTATGCGTTGTGCGTTATGCGTTATGGGCTATGCGTTATGCGTTATGCGTTATGCGTTATGCGTTATGCGTTATGCGTTATGCGTTATGCGTTATGCGTTATGCGTTATGCGTTATGCCATATGCGTTATGCGTTATGCGTTATGCGTTATGCGTTATGCGTTATGCGTTATGCGTTATGCGTTATGCGTTATGCGTTATGCGTTATGCGTTATGCGTTATGCGTTATGCGTTATGCGTTATGCGTTATGCGTTATGCGTTATGCGTTATGCGTTATGCGTTATGCGTTATGCGTTATGCGTTATGCGTTATGCGTTATGCGTTATGCGTTATGCGTTATGCGTTATGCGTTATGCGTTATGCGTTATGCGTTATGCGTTATGCGTTATGCGTTATGCGTTATGCGTTATGCGTTATGCGTTATGCGTTATGCGTTATGCGTTATGCGTTATGCGTTATGCGTTATGCGTTATGCGTTATGCGTTATGCGTTATGCGTTATGCGTTATGCGTTATGCGTTATGCGTTATGCGTTATGCGTTATGCGTTATGCGTTATGCGTTATGCGTTATGCGTTATGCGTTATGCGTTATGCGTTATGCGTTATGCGTTATGCGTTATGCGTTATGCGTTATGCGTTATGCGTTATGCGTTATGCGTTGTGCGTTATCGGCTTTGCGTTATGCGTTATGCGTTATGCGTTATGCGTCATGCGTCATGCGTCATGCGTTATGCGTTATGCGTTATGCGTTATGCGTTATGCGTTATGCGTTATGCGTTATGCGTTATGCGTTGTGCGTTATCGGCTTTGCGTTATGCGTTATGCGTTATGCGTTATGCGTCATGCGTCATGCGTCATGCGTTATGCGTTATGCGTTATGCGTTATGCGTTATGCGTTATGCGTTATGCGTTATGCGTTATGCGTTATGCGTTATGCGTTATGCGTTATGCGTTATACGTTATGCGTTATGCGTTATGCGTTATGCGTTATGCGTTATGCGTTATGCGTTATGCGTTATGCGTTATGCGTTATGCGTTATGCGTTATGCGTTATGCGTTATGCGTTATGCGTTATGCGTTATGCGTTATGCGTTATGCGTTATGCGTTATGCGTTATGCGTTATGCGTTATGCGTTATGCGTTATGCGTTATGCGTTATGCGTTATGCGTTATGCGTTATGCGTTATGCGTTATGCGTTATGCGTTATGCGTTATGCGTTATGCGTTATGCGTTATGCGTTATGCGTTATGCGTTATGCGTTATGCGTTATGCGTTATGCGTTATGCGTTATGCGTTATGCGTTATGCGTTATGCGTTATGCGTTATGCGTTATGCGTTATGCGTTATGCGTTATGCGTTATGCGTTATGCGTTATGCGTTATGCGTTATGCGTTATGCGTTATGCGTTATGCGTTATGGGTTATGAGTTTTGCTTTACGCGTTAAGCGTTATGCGCTATGGGTTATGCGTTATGCGTTATGCGTTATGCGTTATGCGTTATGCGTTATGCGTTATGCGTTATGCGTTATGCGTTATGCGTTATTCGTTATGCGTTATGCGTTATGCGTTATGCGTTATGCGTTATGCGTTATGCGTTATGCGTTATGCGTTATGCGTTATGCGTTATGCGTTATGCGTTATGCGTTATGCGTTATGCGTTATGCGTTATGCGTTATACGTTATGCGTTATGCGTTATGCGTTATGCGTTATGCGTTATGCGTTATGCGTTATGCGTTATGCGTTATGCGTTATGCGTTATGCGTTATGCGTTATGGGCTATTCGTTATGCGTCTTGCGTTATCCGTTATGCGTTATGCGTTATCCGTTATGCGTTATGCGTTATGCGTTATGCGTTATGCGTCAAGCGTTATCCGTTATGCGTTATGCGTTATGCGTTTTGCGTTATGCGTTATGCGTTAAGCGTTATGCGTTATGCGTTATGCGTTATGCGTTATGCGTTATGCGTTATGCGTTATGCGTTTTGCGTTATGCGTTATGCGTTATGCGTTATGCGTTATGCGTTATTCGTTATGCGTTATGCGTTATGCGTTATGCGTTATGCGTTATGCGTTATGCGTTATGCGTTATGCGTTATGCGTTATGCGTTATGCGTTATGCGTTATGCGTTATGCGTTATGCGTTATGCGTTATGCGTTATGCGTTATGCGTTATGCGTTATGCGTTATGCGTTATGCGTTATGCGTTATGCGTTATGCGTTATGCGTTATGCGTTATGCGTTATGCGTTACGCGTTATGCGTTATGCGTTGTGCGTTATGCGTTATGGGCTATGCGTTATGCGTTATGCGTTATGCGTTATGCGTTATGCGTTATGCCATATGCGTTATGCGTTATGCGTTATGCGTTATGCGTTATGCGTTATGCGTTATGCGTTATGCGTTATGCGTTATGCGTTATGCGTTATGCGTTATGCGTTATGCGTTATGCGTTATGCGTTATGCGTTATGCGTTATGCGTTATGCGTAATATGCGTTATGCGTAATGCGTTATGCGTTATGCGTATGCGTTATGCGCGATGCGTTATGCGGTTATGCGTTATGCGTTATGCGTTATGCGTTATGCGTTATGCGTTATGCGTTATGCGTTATGCGTTATGCGTTATGCGTTATGCGTTATGCGTTATGCGTTATGCGTTATGCGTTATGCGTTATGCGTTATGCGTTATGCGTAATGCGTTAAGCGTTATGCGATATGCGATATGCGTTATGCGTTATGCGTTAATCGTTATGCGTTATGCGTTATGCGTTATGCGTTATGCGTTATGCGTTATGCGTTATGCGTTATGCGTTATGCGTTATGCGTTATGCGTTATGCGTTATGCGTTATGCGTTATGCGTTATGCGTTATGCGTTATGCGTTATGCGTTATGCGTTATGCGTTATGCGTTATGCGTTATGCGTTATGCGTTATGGGTTATTCGTTATGCGTCATGCGTTATGCATTATGCGTTATGCGTTATTCGTTATGCGTCATGCGTTATCCGTTATGCGTAATGCTTTATGCGTTATGCGTTATTCGTTAAGCGTTATGCGTTATGCGTTATGCGTTATGCGTTATGCGTTATGCGTTATGCGTTATGCGTTATGCGTTATGCGTTATGCGTTATGCGTTATGCGTTATGCGTTATGCGTTATGCGTTGTGCGTTATGCGTTATGGGCTATGCGTTATGCGTTATGCGTTATGCGCTATGGGTTATGCGCTATGGGTTATGCGTTATGCGTTATGCGTTATGCGTTATGCGTTATGCGTTATGCGTTATGCGTTATGCGTTATGCGTTATGCGTTATGCGTTATGCGTTATGCGTTATGCGTTATGCGTTATGCGTTATGCGTTATGCGTTATGCGTTATGCGTTATGCGTTATGCGTCAAGCGTTATCCGTTATGCGTTATGCGTTATGCGTTATGCGTTATGCGTTATGCGTTATGCGTTATGCGTTATGCGTTATGCGTTATGCGTTATGCGTTATGCGTTATGCGTTATGCGTTATGCGTTATGCGTTATGCGTTATGCGTTATGCGTTATGGGTTATTCGTTATGCGTTATGCGTTATGCGTTATGCGTAATGCGTTATGCGTTATGCGTTATGCGTTATGCGCGATGCGTTATGCGTTATGCGTTATGCGTTATGCGTTATGCGTTATGCGTTATGCGTTATGCGTTATGCGTTATGCGTTATGCGTTATGCGTTATGCGTTATGCGTTATGCGTTATGCGTTATGCGTTATGCGTAATGCGTTAAGCGTTATGCGATATGCGATATGCGTTATGCGTTATGCGTTAATCGTTAAGCGTTATGCGTTATGCGCTATGCGGTATGCGTTATTCGTTATGCGTTATGCGTTATGCGTTATGCGTTATGCGTTATTCGTTAAGCGTTATGCGTTATGCGTTATGCGTTATGCGTTATGCGTTATGCGTTATGCGTTATGCGTTATGCGTTATGCGTTATGCGTTATGCGTTATGCGTTATGCGTTATGCGTTATGCGTTATGCGTTATGCGTTATGCGTTATGCGTTATGCGTTATGCGTTATGGGTTATTCGTTATGCGTCATGCGTTATGCATTATGCGTTATGCGTTATTCGTTATGCGTCATGCGTTATCCGTTATGCGTAATGCTTTATGCGTTATGCGTTATTCGTTAAGCGTTATGCGTTATGCGTTATGCGTTATGCGTTATGCGTTATGCGTTATGCGTTATGCGTTATGCGTTATGCGTTATGCGTTATGCGTTATGCGTTATGCGTTATGCGTTATGCGTTATGCGTTATGCGTTATGCGTTATGCGTTATGCGTTATGCGTTATGCGTTATGCGTTATGCGTTATGCGTTATGCGTTATGCGTTGTGCGTTATGCGTTATGGGCTATGCGTTATGCGTTATGCGTTATGCGTTATGCGTTATGCGTTATGCGTTATTCGTTATGCGTTATGCGTTATGCGTTACGCGTTATGCGTTACGCGTTATGCGTTACGCGTTACGCGTTATGCGTTATGCGTTATGCGTTATGCGTTATGCGTTATGCGTTATGCGTTATGCGTTATGCGTTATGCGTTATGCGTTATGCGTTATGCGTTATGCGTTACGCGTTATGCGTTATGCGTTACGCGTTATGCGTTACGCGTTATGCGTTATGCGTTATGCGTTATGCGTTATGCGTTATGCGTTATGCGTTATGCGTTATGCGTTATGCGTTATGCGTTATGCGTTATGCGTTATGCGTTATGCGTTATGCGTTATGCGTTATGCGTTATGCGTTATGCGTTATGCGTTATGCGTTATGCGTTATGCGTTATGCGTTATGCGTTATGCGTTATGCGTTATGCGTTATGCGTTATGCGTTATGCGTTATGCGTTATGCGTTATGCGTTATGCGTTATGCGTTATGCGTTATGCGTTATGCGTTATGCGTTATGCGTTATGCGTTATGCGTTATGCGTTATGCGTTATGCGTTATGCGTTATGCGTTATGCGTTATGCGTTATGCGTTATGCGTTATGCGTTATGCGTTATGCGTTATGCGTTATGCGTTATGCGTTATGCGTTATGCGTTATGCGTTATGCGTTATGCGTTATGCGTTATGCGTTATGCGTTATGCGTTATGCGTTATGCGTTATGCGTTATGCGTTATGCGTTATGGGTTATGCGTTATGAGTTTTGCTTTACGCGTTAAGCGTTATGCGCTATGGGTTATGCGTTATGCGTTATGCGTTATGCGTTATGCGTTATGCGTTATGCGTTATGCGTTATGCGTTATGCGTTATGCGTTATGCGTTATGCGTTATGCGTTATGCGTTATGCGTTATGCGTTATGCGTTATGCGTTATGCGTTATGCGTTATGCGTTATGCGTTATGCGTTATGCGTTATGCGTTATGCGTTATGCGTTATGCGTTATGCGTTATGCGTTATGCGTTATGCGTTATGCGTTATGCGTTATGCGTTATGCGTTATGCGTTATGCGTTATGCGTTATGCGTTATGCGTTATGCGTTATGCGTTATGCGTTATGCGTTATGGGCTATTCGTTATGCGTCTTGCGTTATCCGTTATGCGTTATGCGTTATCCGTTATGCGTTATGCGTTATGCGTTATGCGTTATGCGTCAAGCGTTATCCGTTATGCGTTATGCGTTATGCGTTTTGCGTTATGCGTTATGCGTTAAGCGTTATGCGTTATGCGTTATGCGTTATGCGTTATGCGTTATGCGTTATGCGTTATGCGTTTTGCGTTATGCGTTATGCGTTATGCGTTATGCGTTATGCGTTATTCGTTATGCGTTATGCGTTATGCGTTATGCGTTATGCGTTATGCGTTATGCGTTATGCGTTATGCGTTATGCGTTATGCGTTATGCGTTATGCGTTATGCGTTATGCGTTATGCGTTATGCGTTATGCGTTATGCGTTATGCGTTATGCGTTATGCGTTATGCGTTATGCGTTATGCGTTATGCGTTATGCGTTATGCGTTATGCGTTATGCGTTATGCGTTATGCGTTACGCGTTATGCGTTATGCGTTGTGCGTTATGCGTTATGGGCTATGCGTTATGCGTTATGCGTTATGCGTTATGCGTTATGCGTTATGCCATATGCGTTATGCGTTATGCGTTATGCGTTATGCGTTATGCGTTATGCGTTATGCGTTATGCGTTATGCGTTATGCGTTATGCGTTATGCGTTATGCGTTATGCGTTATGCGTTATGCGTTATGCGTTATGCGTTATGCGTTATGCGTTATGCGTTATGCGTTATGCGTTATGCGTTATGCGTTATGCGTTATGCGTTATGCGTTATGCGTTATGCGTTATGCGTTATGCGTTATGCGTTATGCGTTATGCGTTATGCGTTATGCGTTATGCGTTATGCGTTATGGGTTATTCGTTATGCGTCATGCGTTATGCATTATGCGTTATGCGTTATTCGTTATGCGTCATGCGTTATCCGTTATGCGTAATGCTTTATGCGTTATGCGTTATTCGTTAAGCGTTATGCGTTATGCGTTATGCGTTATGCGTTATGCGTTATGCGTTATGCGTTATGCGTTATGCGTTATGCGTTATGCGTTATGCGTTATGCGTTATGCGTTATGCGTTATGCGTTGTGCGTTATGCGTTATGGGCTATGCGTTATGCGTTATGCGTTATGCGCTATGGGTTATGCGCTATGGGTTATGCGTTATGCGTTATGCGTTATGCGTTATGCGTTATGCGTTATGCGTTATGCGTTATGCGTTATGCGTTATGCGTTATGCGTTATGCGTTATGCGTTATGCGTTATGCGTTATGCGTTATGCGTTATGCGTTATGCGTTATGCGTTATGCGTTATGCGTCAAGCGTTATCCGTTATGCGTTATGCGTTATGCGTTATGCGTTATGCGTTATGCGTTATGCGTTATGCGTTATGCGTTATGCGTTATGCGTTATGCGTTATGCGTTATGCGTTATGCGTTATGCGTTATGCGTTATGCGTTATGCGTTATGCGTTATGCGTTATGCGTTATGCGTTATGCGTTATGCGTTATGCGTTATGCGTTATGCGTTGTGCGTTGTGCGTTGTGCGTTATGCGTTATGCGTTATGCGTTATGCGTTATGCGTTATGCGTTATGCGTTATGCGTTATGCGTTATGCGTTATGCGTAATGCGTTATGCGTTATGCGTTATGCGTTATGCGCGATGCGTTATGCGTTATGCGTTATGCGTTATGCGTTATGCGTTATGCGTTATGCGTTATGCGTTATGCGTTATGCGTTATGCGTTATGCGTTATGCGTTATGCGTTATGCGTAATGCGTTAAGCGTTATGCGATATGCGATATGCGTTATGCGTTATGCGTTAATCGTTAAGCGTTATGCGTTATGCGCTATGCGGTATGCGTTATTCGTTATGCGTTATGCGTTATGCGTTATGCGTTATGCGTTATTCGTTAAGCGTTATGCGTTATGCGTTATGCGTTATGCGTTATGCGTTATGCGTTATGCGTTATGCGTTATGCGTTATGCGTTATGCGTTATGCGTTATGCGTTATGCGTTATGCGTTATGCGTTATGCGTTATGCGTTATGCGTTATGCGTTATGCGTTATGCGTTATGCGTTATGCGTTATGCGTTATGCGTTATGCGTTATGCGTTATGCGTTATGCGTTATGCGTTATGCGTTATGCGTTATGCGTTATGCGTTATGGGTTATTCGTTATGCGTCATGCGTTATGCATTATGCGTTATGCGTTATTCGTTATGCGTCATGCGTTATCCGTTATGCGTAATGCTTTATGCGTTATGCGTTATTCGTTAAGCGTTATGCGTTATGCGTTATGCGTTATGCGTTATGCGTTATGCGTTATGCGTTATGCGTTATGCGTTATGCGTTATGCGTTATGCGTTATGCGTTATGCGTTATGCGTTATGCGTTATGCGTTATGCGTTATGCGTTATGCGTTATGCGTTATGCGTTATGCGTTATGCGTTATGCGTTATGCGTTGTGCGTTATGCGTTATGGGCTATGCGTTATGCGTTATGCGTTATGCGTTATGCGTTATGCGTTATGCGTTATGCGTTATGCGTTATGCGTTATGCGTTATGCGTTATGCGTTATGCGTTATGCGTTATGCGTTATGCGTTATGCGTTATGCGTTATGCGTTATGCGTTATGCGTTATGCGTTATGCGTTATGCGTTATGCGTTATGCGTTATGCGTTATGCGTTATGCGTTATGCGTTATGCGTTATGCGTTATACGTTATGCGTTATGCGTTATGCGTTATGCGTTATGCGTTATGCGTTATGCGTTATGCGTTATGCGTTATGCGTTATGCGTTATGCGTTATGGGCTATTCGTTATGCGTCTTGCGTTATCCGTTATGCGTTATGCGTTATCCGTTATGCGTTATGCGTTATGCGTTATGCGTTATGCGTCAAGCGTTATCCGTTATGCGTTATGCGTTATGCGTTTTGCGTTATGCGTTATGCGTTAAGCGTTATGCGTTATGCGTTATGCGTTATGCGTTATGCGTTATGCGTTATGCGTTATGCGTTTTGCGTTATGCGTTATGCGTTATGCGTTATGCGTTATGCGTTATTCGTTATGCGTTATGCGTTATGCGTTATGCGTTATGCGTTATGCGTTATGCGTTATGCGTTATGCGTTATGCGTTATGCGTTATGCGTTATGCGTTATGCGTTATGCGTTATGGGTTATTCGTTATGCGTCATGCGTTATGCATTATGCGTTATGCGTTATTCGTTATGCGTCATGCGTTATCCGTTATGCGTAATGCTTTATGCGTTATGCGTTATTCGTTAAGCGTTATGCGTTATGCGTTATGCGTTATGCGTTATGCGTTATGCGTTATGCGTTATGCGTTATGCGTTATGCGTTATGCGTTATGCGTTATGCGTTATGCGTTATGCGTTATGCGTTATGCGTTGTGCGTTATGCGTTATGGGCTATGCGTTATGCGTTATGCGTTATGCGCTATGGGTTATGCGCTATGGGTTATGCGTTATGCGTTATGCGTTATGCGTTATGCGTTATGCGTTATGCGTTATGCGTTATGCGTTATGCGTTATGCGTTATGCGTTATGCGTTATGCGTTATGCGTTATGCGTTATGCGTTATGCGTTATGCGTTATGCGTTATGCGTTATGCGTTATGCGTTATGCGTCAAGCGTTATCCGTTATGCGTTATGCGTTATGCGTTATGCGTTATGCGTTATGCGTTATGCGTTTTGCGTTATGCGTTATGCGTTAAGCGTTATGCGTTATGCGTTATGCGTTATGCGTTATGCGTTATGCGTTATGCGTTATGCGTTTTGCGTTATGCGTTATGCGTTATGCGTTATGCGTTATGCGTTATTCGTTATGCGTTATGCGTTATGCGTTATGCGTTATGCGTTATGCGTTATGCGTTATGCGTTATGCGTTATGCGTTATGCGTTATGCGTTATGCGTTATGCGTTATGCGTTATGCGTTATGCGTTATGCGTTATGCGTTATGCGTTATGCGTTATGCGTTATGCGTTATGCGTTATGCGTTATGCGTTATGCGTTATGCGTTATGCGTTATGCGTTATGCGTTACGCGTTATGCGTTATGCGTTGTGCGTTATGCGTTATGGGCTATGCGTTATGCGTTATGCGTTATGCGTTATGCGTTATGCGTTATGCCATATGCGTTATGCGTTATGCGTTATGCGTTATGCGTTATGCGTTATGCGTTATGCGTTATGCGTTATGCGTTATGCGTTATGCGTTATGCGTTATGCGTTATGCGTTATGCGTTATGCGTTATGCGTTATGCGTTATGCGTTATGCGTTATGCGTTATGCGTTATGCGTTATGCGTTATGCGTTATGCGTTATGCGTTATGCGTTATGCGTTATGCGTTATGCGTTATGCGTTATGCGTTATGCGTTATGGGTTATTCGTTATGCGTCATGCGTTATGCATTATGCGTTATGCGTTATTCGTTATGCGTCATGCGTTATCCGTTATGCGTAATGCTTTATGCGTTATGCGTTATTCGTTAAGCGTTATGCGTTATGCGTTATGCGTTATGCGTTATGCGTTATGCGTTATGCGTTATGCGTTATGCGTTATGCGTTATGCGTTATGCGTTATGCGTTATGCGTTATGCGTTGTGCGTTATGCGTTATGGGCTATGCGTTATGCGTTATGCGTTATGCGCTATGGGTTATGCGCTATGGGTTATGCGTTATGCGTTATGCGTTATGCGTTATGCGTTATGCGTTATGCGTTATGCGTTATGCGTTATGCGTTATGCGTTATGCGTTATGCGTTATGCGTTATGCGTTATGCGTTATGCGTTATGCGTTATGCGTTATGCGTTATGCGTTATGCGTTATGCGTTATGCGTTATGCGTCAAGCGTTATCCGTTATGCGTTATGCGTTATGCGTTATGCGTTATGCGTTATGCGTTATGCGTTATGCGTTATGCGTTATGCGTTATGCGTTATGCGTTATGCGTTATGCGTTATGCGTTATGCGTTATGCGTTATGCGTTATGCGTTATGCGTTATGCGTTATGCGTTATGCGTTATGCGTTATGCGTTATGCGTTATGCGTTATGCGTTATGCGTTGTGCGTTGTGCGTTGTGCGTTATGCGTTATGCGTTATGCGTTATGCGTTATGCGTTATGCGTTATGCGTTATGCGTTATGCGTTATGCGTTATGCGTAATGCGTTATGCGTTATGCGTTATGCGTTATGCGCGATGCGTTATGCGTTATGCGTTATGCGTTATGCGTTATGCGTTATGCGTTATGCGTTATGCGTTATGCGTTATGCGTTATGCGTTATGCGTTATGCGTTATGCGTTATGCGTTATGCGTTATGCGTTATGCGTAATGCGTTAAGCGTTATGCGATATGCGATATGCGTTATGCGTTATGCGTTAATCGTTAAGCGTTATGCGTTATGCGCTATGCGGTATGCGTTATTCGTTATGCGTTATGCGTTATGCGTTATGCGTTATGCGTTATTCGTTAAGCGTTATGCGTTATGCGTTATGCGTTATGCGTTATGCGTTATGCGTTATGCGTTATGCGTTATGCGTTATGCGTTATGCGTTATGCGTTATGCGTTATGCGTTATGCGTTATGCGTTATGCGTTATGCGTTATGCGTTATGCGTTATGCGTTATGCGTTATGCGTTATGCGTTATGCGTTATGCGTTATGCGTTATGCGTTATGCGTTATGCGTTATGCGTTATGCGTTATGCGTTATGCGTTATGCGTTATGCGTTATGCGTTATGGGTTATTCGTTATGCGTCATGCGTTATGCATTATGCGTTATGCGTTATTCGTTATGCGTCATGCGTTATCCGTTATGCGTAATGCTTTATGCGTTATGCGTTATTCGTTAAGCGTTATGCGTTATGCGTTATGCGTTATGCGTTATGCGTTATGCGTTATGCGTTATGCGTTATGCGTTATGCGTTATGCGTTATGCGTTATGCGTTATGCGTTATGCGTTATGCGTTATGCGTTATGCGTTATGCGTTATGCGTTATGCGTTATGCGTTATGCGTTATGCGTTGTGCGTTATGCGTTATGGGCTATGCGTTATGCGTTATGCGTTATGCGTTATGCGTTATGCGTTATGCGTTATTCGTTATGCGTTATGCGTTATGCGTTACGCGTTATGCGTTACGCGTTATGCGTTACGCGTTACGCGTTATGCGTTATGCGTTATGCGTTATGCGTTATGCGTTATGCGTTATGCGTTATGCGTTATGCGTTATGCGTTATGCGTTATGCGTTATGCGTTATGCGTTACGCGTTATGCGTTATGCGTTACGCGTTATGCGTTACGCGTTATGCGTTATGCGTTATGCGTTATGCGTTATGCGTTATGCGTTATGCGTTATGCGTTATGCGTTATGCGTTATGCGTTATGCGTTATGCGTTATGCGTTATGCGTTATGCGTTATGCGTTATGCGTTATGCGTTATGCGTTATGCGTTATGCGTTATGCGTTATGCGTTATGCGTTATGCGTTATGCGTTATGCGTTATGCGTTATGCGTTATGCGTTATGCGTTATGCGTTATGCGTTATGCGTTATGCGTTATACGTTATGCGTTATGCGTTATGCGTTATGCGTTATGCGTTATGCGTTATGCGTTATGCGTTATGCGTTATGCGTTATGCGTTATGCGTTATGGGCTATTCGTTATGCGTCTTGCGTTATCCGTTATGCGTTATGCGTTATCCGTTATGCGTTATGCGTTATGCGTTATGCGTTATGCGTCAAGCGTTATCCGTTATGCGTTATGCGTTATGCGTTTTGCGTTATGCGTTATGCGTTAAGCGTTATGCGTTATGCGTTATGCGTTATGCGTTATGCGTTATGCGTTATGCGTTATGCGTTTTGCGTTATGCGTTATGCGTTATGCGTTATGCGTTATGCGTTATTCGTTATGCGTTATGCGTTATGCGTTATGCGTTATGCGTTATGCGTTATGCGTTATGCGTTATGCGTTATGCGTTATGCGTTATGCGTTATGCGTTATGCGTTATGCGTTATGCGTTATGCGTTATGCGTTATGCGTTATGCGTTATGCGTTATGCGTTATGCGTTATGCGTTATGCGTTATGCGTTATGCGTTATGCGTTATGCGTTACGCGTTATGCGTTATGCGTTGTGCGTTATGCGTTATGGGCTATGCGTTATGCGTTATGCGTTATGCGTTATGCGTTATGCCATATGCGTTATGCGTTATGCGTTATGCGTTATGCGTTATGCGTTATGCGTTATGCGTTATGCGTTATGCGTTATGCGTTATGCGTTATGCGTTATGCGTTATGCGTTATGCGTTATGCGTTATGCGTTATGCGTTATGCGTTATGCGTAATGCGTTATGCGTTATGCGTTATGCGTTATGCGCGATGCGTTATGGGTTATGCGTTATGCGTTATGCGTTATGCGTTATGCGTTATGCGTTATGCGTTATGCGTTATGCGTTATGCGTTATGCGTTATGCGTTATGCGTTATGCGTTATGCGTTATGCGTTATGCGTTATGCGTTATGCGTTATGCGTTATGCGTAATGCGTTAAGCGTTATGCGATATGCGATATGCGTTATGCGTTATGCGTTAATCGTTAAGCGTTATGCGTTATGCGTTATGCGTTATGCGTTATGCGTTATGCGTTATGCGTTATGCGTTATGCGTTATGCGTTATGCGTTATGCGTTATGCGTTATGCGTTATGCGTTATGCGTTATGCGTTATGCGTTATGCGTTATGCGTTATGCGTTATGCGTTATGCGTTATGCGTTATGCGTTATGCGTTATGCGTTATGCGTTATGCGTTATGCGTTATGCGTTATGGGTTATTCGTTATGCGTCATGCGTTATGCATTATGCGTTATGCGTTATTCGTTATGCGTCATGCGTTATCCGTTATGCGTAATGCTTTATGCGTTATGCGTTATTCGTTATGCGTTATGCGTTATGCGTTATGCGTTATGCGTTATGCGTTATGCGTTATGCGTTATGCGTTATGCGTTATGCGTTATGCGTTATGCGTTGTGCGTTATGCGTTATGGGCTATGCGTTATGCGTTATGCGTTATGCGCTATGGGTTATGCGCTATGGGTTATGCGTTATGCGTTATGCGTTATGCGTTATGCGTTATGCGTTATGCGTTATGCGTTATGCGTTATGCGTTATGCGTTATGCGTTATGCGTTATGCGTTATGCGTTATGCGTTATGCGTTATGCGTTATGCGTTATGCGTTATGCGTTATGCGTTATGCGTTATGCGTTATGCGTCAAGCGTTATCCGTTATGCGTTATGCGTTATGCGTTATGCGTTATGCGTTATGCGTTATGCGTTATGCGTTATGCGTTATGCGTTATGCGTTATGCGTTATGCGTTATGCGTTATGCGTTATGCGTTATGCGTTATGCGTTATGCGTTATGCGTTATGCGTTATGCGTTATGCGTTATGCGTTATGCGTTATGCGTTATGCGTTATGCGTTGTGCGTTGTGCGTTGTGCGTTATGCGTTATGCTTTATGCGTTATGCGTTATGCGTTATGCGTTATGCGTTATGCGTTATGCGTTATGCGTTATGCGTTATGCGTTATGCGTTATGCGTTATGCGTTATGCGTTATGCGTTATGCGTTATGCGTTATGCGTTATGCGTTATGCGTTATGCGTTATGCGTTATGCGTTATGCGTTATGCGTTATGCGTTATGCGCGATGCGTTATGCGTTATGCGTTATGCGTTATGCGTTATGCGTTATGCGTTATGCGTTATGCGTTATGCGTTATGCGTTATGCGTTATGCGTTATGCGTTATGCGTTATGCGTTATGCGTAATGCGTTAAGCGTTATGCGATATGCGATATGCGTTATGCGTTATGCGTTAATCGTTAAGCGTTATGCGTTATGCGCTATGCGGTATGCGTTATTCGTTATGCGTTATGCGTTATGCGTTATGCGTTATGCGTTATTCGTTAAGCGTTATGCGTTATGCGTTATGCGTTATGCGTTATGCGTTATGCGTTATGCGTTATGCGTTATGCGTTATGCGTTATGCGTTATGCGTTATGCGTTATGCGTTATGCGTTATGCGTTATGCGTTATGCGTTATGCGTTATGCGTTATGCGTTATGCGTTATGCGTTATGCGTTATGCGTTATGCGTTATGCGTTATGCGTTATGCGTTATGCGTTATGCGTTATGCGTTATGCGTTATGGGTTATTCGTTATGCGTCATGCGTTATGCATTATGCGTTATGCGTTATTCGTTATGCGTCATGCGTTATCCGTTATGCGTAATGCTTTATGCGTTATGCGTTATTCGTTAAGCGTTATGCGTTATGCGTTATGCGTTATGCGTTATGCGTTATGCGTTATGCGTTATGCGTTATGCGTTATGCGTTATGCGTTATGCGTTATGCGTTATGCGTTATGCGTTATGCGTTATGCGTTATGCGTTATGCGTTATGCGTTATGCGTTATGCGTTATGCGTTATGCGTTATGCGTTATGCGTTGTGCGTTATGCGTTATGGGCTATGCGTTATGCGTTATGCGTTATGCGTTATGCGTTATGCGTTATGCGTTATGCGTTATTCGTTATGCGTTATGCGTTATGCGTTACGCGTTATGCGTTACGCGTTATGCGTTACGCGTTACGCGTTATGCGTTATGCGTTATGCGTTATGCGTTATGCGTTATGCGTTATGCGTTATGCGTTATGCGTTATGCGTTATGCGTTATGCGTTATGCGTTATGCGTTACGCGTTATGCGTTATGCGTTACGCGTTATGCGTTACGCGTTACGCGTTATGCGTTATGCGTTATGCGTTATGCGTTATGCGTTATGCGTTATGCGTTATGCGTTATGCGTTATGCGTTATGCGTTATGCGTTATGCGTTATGCGTTATGCGTTATGCGTTATGCGTTATGCGTTATGCGTTATGCGTTATGCGTTATGCGTTATGCGTTATGCGTTATGCGTTATGCGTTATGCGTTATGCGTTATGCGTTATGCGTTATGCGTTATGCGTTATGCGTTATGCGTTATGCGTTATGCGTTATGCGTTATGCGTTATGCGTTATGCGTTATGCGTTATGCGTTATGCGTTATGCGTTATGCGTTATGCGTTATGCGTTATGCGTTATGCGTTATGCGTTATGCGTTATGCGTTATGCGTTATGCGTTATGCGTTATGCGTTATGCGTTATGCGTTATGCGTTATGCGTTATGCGTTATGCGTTATGCGTTATGCGTTATGCGTTATGCGTTATGCGTTATGCGTTATGCGTTATGCGTTATGGGCTATTCGTTATGCGTTATGCGTTATGCGTTATGCGTTATGCGTTATGCGTTATGGGCTATTCGTTATGCGTCTTGCGTTATCCGTTATGCGTTATGCGTTATCCGTTATGCGTTATGCGTTATGCGTTATGCGTTATGCGTTATGCGTTATGCGTTATGCGTTATGCGTTATGCGTTATGCGTTATGCGTTATGCGTTATGCGTTATGCGTTATGCGTTATGCGTTATGCGTTATGCGTTATGCGTTATGCGTTATGCGTTATGCGTTATGCGTTATGCCATATGCGTTATGCGTTATGCGTTATGCGTTATGCCATATGCGTTATGCGTTATGCGTTATGCGTTATGCGTTATGCGTTATGCGTTATGCGTTATGCGTTATGCGTTATGCGTTATGCGTTATGCGTTATGCGTTATGCGTTATGCGTTATGCGTTATGCGTTACGCGTTATGCGTTACGCGTTATGCGTTACGCGTTACGCGTTACGCGTTATGCGTTATGCGTTATGCGTTATGCGTTAGGCGTTATGCGTTATGCGTTATGCGTTATGCGTTATGCGTTATGCGTTATGCGTTATGCGTTATGCGTTATGCGTTATGCGTTATGCGTTATGCGTTATGCGTTATGCGTTATGCGTTATGCGTTATGCGTTATGCGTTATGCGTTATGCGTTATGCGTTATGCGTTATGCGTTATGCGTTATGCGTTATGCGTTATGCGTTATGCGTTATGCGTTATGCGTTATGCGTTATGCGTTATGCGTTATGCGTTATGCGTTATGCGTTATGCGTTATGCGTTATGCGTTATGCGTTATGCGTTATGCGTTATGCGTTATGCGTTATGCGTTATGCGTTATGCGTTATGCGTTATGCGTTATGCGTTATGCGTTATGCGTTATGCGTTATGCGTTATGCGTTATGCGTTATGCGTTATGCGTTATGCGTTATGCGTTATGCGTTATGCGTTATGCGTTATGCGTTATGCGTTATGCGTTATGCGTTATGCGTTATGCGTTATGCGTTATGCGTTATGCGTTATGCGTTATGCGTTATGCGTCAAGCGTTATCCGTTATGCGTTATGCGTTATGCGTTATGCGTTATGCGTTATGCGTTATGCGTTATGCGTTATGCGTTATGCGTTATGCGTTATGCGTTATGCGTTATGCGTTATGCGTTATGCGTTATGCGTTATGCGTTATGCGTTATGCGTTATGCGTTATGCGTTATGCGTTCTGCGTTATGCGTTATGCGTTATGCGTTGTGCGTTGTGCGTTGTGCGTTATGCGTTATGCTTTATGCGTTATGCGTTATGCGTTATGCGTTATGCGTTATGCGTTATGCGTTATGCGTTATGCGTTATGCGTTATGCGTTATGCGTTATGCGTTATGCGTTATGCGTTATGCGTTATGCGTTATGCGTTATGCGTTATGCGTTATGCGTTATGCGTTATGCGTTATGCGTTATGCGTTATGCGTAATGCGTTATGCGTTATGCGTTATGCGTTATGCGCGATGCGTTATGCGTTATGCGTTATGCGTTATGCGTTATGCGTTATGCGTTATGCGTTATGCGTTATGCGTTATGCGTTATGCGTTATGCGTTATGCGTTATGCGTTATGCGTTATGCGTTATGCGTTATGCGTTATGCGTTATGCGTTATGCGTTATGCGTTATGCGTTATGCGTTATGCGTTATGCGTTATGCGTTATGCGTTATGCGTTATGCGTTATGCGTTATGCGTTATGCGTTATGCGTTATGCGTTATGCGTTATGCGTTATGCGTTATGCGTTATGCGTTATGCGTTATGCGTTATGCGTTATGGGTTATTCGTTATGCGTCATGCGTTATGCATTATGCGTTATGCGTTATTCGTTATGCGTCATGCGTTATCCGTTATGCGTAATGCTTTATGCGTTATGCGTTATTCGTTAAGCGTTATGCGTTATGCGTTATGCGTTATGCGTTATGCGTTATGCGTTATGCGTTATGCGTTATGCGTTATGCGTTATGGGCTATGCGTTATGCGTTATGCGTTATGCGCTATGGGTTATGCGCTATGGGTTATGCGTTATGCGTTATGCGTTATGCGTTATGCGTTATGCGTTATGCGTTATGCGTTATGCGTTATGCGTTATGCGTTATGCGTTATGCGTTATGCGTTATGCGTTATGCGTTATGCGTTGTGCGTTGTGCGTTGTGCGTTATGCGTTATGCTTTATGCGTTATGCGTTATGCGTTATGCGTTATGCGTTATGCGTTTTGCGTTATGCGTTATGCGTTATGCGTTATGCGTTATGCGTTATGCGTTATGCGTTATGCGTTATGCGTTATGCGTCAAGCGTTATCCGTTATGCGTTATGCGTTATGCGTTATGCGTTATGCGTTATGCGTTATGCGTTATGCGTTATGCGTTATGCGTTATGCGTTATGCGTTATGCGTTATGCGTTATGCGTTATGCGTTATGCGTTATGCGTTATGCGTTATGCGTTATGCGTTATGCGTTATGCGTTATGCGTTATGCGTCAAGCGTTATCCGTTATGCGTTATGCGTTATGCGTTATGCGTTATGCGTTATGCGTTATGCGTTATGCGTTATGCGTTATGCGTTATGCGTTATGCGTTATGCGTTATGCGTTATGCGTTATGCGTTATGCGTCAAGCGTTATCCGTTATGCGTTATGCGTTATGCGTTATGCGTTATGCGTTATGCGTTATGCGTTATGCGTTATGGGTTATTCGTTATGCGTCATGCGTTATGCATTATGCGTTATGCGTTATTCGTTATGCGTCATGCGTTATCCGTTATGCGTAATGCTTTATGCGTTATGCGTTATTCGTTAAGCGTTATGCGTTATGCGTTATGCGTTATGCGTTATGCGTTATGCGTTATGCGTTATGCGTTATGCGTTATGCGTTATGCGTTATGCGTTATGCGTTATGCGTTATGCGTTATGCGTTATGCGTTATGCGTTGTGCGTTATGCGTTATGGGCTATGCGTTATGCGTTATGCGTTATGCGCTATGGGTTATGCGCTATGGGTTATGCGTTATGCGTTATGCGTTATGCGTTATGCGTTATGCGTTATGCGTTATGCGTTATGCGTTATGCGTTATGCGTTATGCGTTATGCGTTGTGCGTTGTGCGTTGTGCGTTATGCGTTATGCTTTATGCGTTATGCGTTATGCGTTATGCGTTATGCGTTATGCGTTATGCGTTATGCGTTATGCGTTATGCGTTATGCGTTATGCGTTATGCGTTATGCGTTATGCGTTATGCGTTATGCGTTATGCGTTATGCGTTATGCGTAATGCGTTATGCGTTATGCGTTATGCGTTATGCGCGATGCGTTATGCGTTATGCGTTATGCGTTATGCGTTATGCGTTATGCGTTATGCGTTATGCGTTATGCGTTATGCGTTATGCGTTATGCGTTATGCGTTATGCGTTATGCGTTATGCGTTATGCGTTATGCGTTATGCGTTATGCGTTATGCGTTATGCGTTATGCGTTATGCGTAATGCGTTAAGCGTTATGCGATATGCGATATGCGTTATGCGTTATGCGTTAATCGTTAAGCGTTATGCGTTATGCGCTATGCGGTATGCGTTATTCGTTATGCGTTATGCGTTATGCGTTATGCGTTATGCGTTATTCGTTAAGCGTTATGCGTTATGCGTTATGCGTTATGCGTTATGCGTTATGCGTTATGCGTTATGCGTTATGCGTTATGCGTTATGCGTTATGCGTTATGCGTTATGCGTTATGCGTTATGCGTTATGCGTTATGCGTTATGCGTTATGCGTTATGCGTTATGCGTTATGCGTTATGCGTTATGCGTTATGCGTTATGCGTTATGCGTTATGCGTAATGCGTTAAGCGTTATGCGATATGCGATATGCGTTATGCGTTATGCGTTAATCGTTAAGCGTTATGCGTTATGCGCTATGCGGTATGCGTTATTCGTTATGCGTTATGCGTTATGCGTTATGCGTTATGCGTTATTCGTTAAGCGTTATGCGTTATGCGTTATGCGTTATGCGTTATGCGTTATGCGTTATGCGTTATGCGTTATGCGTTATGCGTTATGCGTTATGCGTTATGCGTTATGCGTTATGCGTTATGCGTTATGCGTTATGCGTTATGCGTTATGCGTTATGCGCTATGGGTTATGCGCTATGGGTTATGCGTTATGCGTTATGCGTTATGCGTTATGCGTTATGCGTTATGCGTTATGCGTTATGCGTTATGCGTTATGCGTTATGCGTTATGCGTTATGCGTTATGCGTTATGCGTTATGCGTTGTGCGTTGTGCGTTGTGCGTTATGCGTTATGCTTTATGCGTTATGCGTTATGCGTTATGCGTTATGCGTTATGCGTTATGCGTTATGCGTTTTGCGTTATGCGTTATGCGTTATGCGTTATGCGTTATGCGTTATGCGTTATGCGTTATGCGTTATGCGTCAAGCGTTATCCGTTATGCGTTATGCGTTATGCGTTATGCGTTATGCGTTATGCGTTATGCGTTATGCTTTATGCGTTATGCGTTATGCGTTATGCGTTATGCGTTATGCGTTATGCGTTATGCGTTATGCGTTATGCGTTATGCGTTATGCGTTATGCGTTATGCGTTATGCGTTATGCGTCAAGCGTTATCCGTTATGCGTTATGCGTTATGCGTTATGCGTTATGCGTTATGCGTTATGCGTTATGCGTCAAGCGTTATCCGTTATGCGTTATGCGTTATGCGTTATGCGTTATGCGTTATGCGTTATGCGTTATGCGTTATGGGTTATTCGTTATGCGTCATGCGTTATGCATTATGCGTTATGCGTTATTCGTTATGCGTCATGCGTTATCCGTTATGCGTAATGCTTTATGCGTTATGCGTTATTCGTTAAGCGTTATGCGTTATGCGTTATGCGTTATGCGTTATGCGTTATGCGTTATGCGTTATGCGTTATGCGTTATGCGTTATGCGTTATGCGTTATGCGTTATGCGTTATGCGTTGTGCGTTATGCGTTATGGGCTATGCGTTATGCGTTATGCGTTATGCGCTATGGGTTATGCGCTATGGGTTATGCGTTATGCGTTATGCGTTATGCGTTATGCGTTATGCGTTATGCGTTATGCGTTATGCGTTATGCGTTATGCGTTATGCGTTATGCGTTATGCGTTATGCGTTGTGCGTTGTGCGTTGTGCGTTGTGCGTTATGCGTTATGCTTTATGCGTTATGCGTTATGCGTTATGCGTTATGCGTTATGCGTTATGCGTTATGCGTTATGCGTTATGCGTTATGCGTTATGCGTTATGCGTTATGCGTTATGCGTTATGCGTTATGCGTTATGCGTTATGCGTTATGCGTTATGCGTTATGCGTTATGCGTTATGCGTTATGCGTTATGCGTTATGCGTTATGCGTTATGCGTTATGCGTTATGCGTTATGCGTTATGCGTTATGCGTTATGCGTTATGCGTTATGCGTTATGCGTTATGCGTTATGCGTTATGCGTTATGCGTTATGCGTTATGCGTTATGCGTTATGCGTTATGCGTTATGCGTTATGCGTTATGCGTTATGCGTTATGCGTTATGCGTTATGCGTTATGCGTTATGCGTTATGCGTTATGCGTTATGCGTTATGCGTTATGCGTTATGCGTTATGCGTTATGGGTTATTCGTTATGCGTCATGCGTTATGCATTATGCGTTATGCGTTATTCGTTATGCGTCATGCGTTATCCGTTATGCGTAATGCTTTAAGCGTTATGCGTTATTCGTTATGCGTTATGCGTTATGCGTTATGCGTTATGCGTTATGCGTTATGCGTTATGCGTTATGCGTTATGCGTTATGCGTTATGCGTTATGCGTTGTGCGTTATGCGTTATGGGCTATGCGTTATGCGTTATGCGTTATGCGCTATGGGTTATGCGCTATGGGTTATGCGTTATGCGTTATGCGTTATGCGTTATGCGTTATGCGTTATGCGTTATGCGTTATGCGTTATGCGTTATGCGTTATGCGTTATGCGTTATGCGTTATGCGTTATGCGTTATGCGTTATGCGTTATGCGTTATGCGTTACGCGTTATGCGTTACGCGTTATGCGTTATGCGTTATGCGTTATGCGTTATGCGTTATGCGTTATGCGTTATGCGTTATGCGTTATGCGTTATGCGTTATGCGTTATGCGTTATGCGTTATGCGTTATGCGTTATGCGTTATGCGTTATGCGTTATGCGTTATGCGTTATGCGTTATGCGTTATGCGTTATGCGTTATGCGTTATGCGTTATGCGTTATGCGTTATGCGTTATGCGTTATGCGTTATGCGTTATGCGTTATGCGTTATGCGTTATGCGTTATGCGTCAAGCGTTATCCGTTATGCGTTATGCGTTATGCGTTATGCGTTATGCGTTATGCGTTATGCGTTATGGGTTATTCGTTATGCGTCATGCGTTATGCATTATGCGTTATGCGTTATTCGTTATGCGTCATGCGTTATCCGTTATGCGTAATGCTTTATGCGTTATGCGTTATTCGTTAAGCGTTATGCGTTATGCGTTATGCGTTATGCGTTATGCGTTATGCGTTATGCGTTATGCGTTATGCGTTATGCGTTATGCGTTATGCGTTATGCGTTATGCGTTATGCGTTATGCGTTATGCGTTATGCGTTATGCGTTGTGCGTTATGCGTTATGGGCTATGCGTTATGCGTTATGCGTTATGCGCTATGGGTTATGCGCTATGGGTTATGCGTTATGCGTTATGCGTTATGCGTTATGCGTTATGCGTTATGCGTTATGCGTTATGCGTTATGCGTTATGCGTTATGCGTTATGCGTTATGCGTTGTGCGTTGTGCGTTGTGCGTTATGCGTTATGCTTTATGCGTTATGCGTTATGCGTTATGCGTTATGCGTTATGCGTTATGCGTTATGCGTTATGCGTTATGCGTTATGCGTTATGCGTTATGCGTTATGCGTTATGCGTTATGCGTTATGCGTTATGCGTTATGCGTTATGCGTTATGCGTAATGCGTTATGCGTTATGCGTTATGCGTTATGCGCGATGCGTTATGCGTTATGCGTTATGCGTTATGCGTTATGCGTTATGCGTTATGCGTTATGCGTTATGCGTTATGCGTTATGCGTTATGCGTTATGCGTTATGCGTTATGCGTTATGCGTTATGCGTTATGCGTTATGCGTTATGCGTTATGCGTTATGCGTAATGCGTTAAGCGTTATGCGATATGCGATATGCGTTATGCGTTATGCGTTAATCGTTAAGCGTTATGCGTTATGCGCTATGCGGTATGCGTTATTCGTTATGCGTTATGCGTTATGCGTTATGCGTTATGCGTTATGCGTTATGCGTTATGCGTTATTCGTTAAGCGTTATGCGTTATGCGTTATGCGTTATGCGTTATGCGTTATGCGTTATGCGTTATGCGTTATGCGTTATGCGTTATGCGTTATGCGTTATGCGTTATGCGTTATGCGTTATGCGTTATGCGTTATGCGTTATGCGTTATGCGTTATGCGTTATGCGTTATGCGTTATGCGTTATGCGTTATGCGTTATGCGTTATGCGTTATGCGTTATGCGTAATGCGTTAAGCGTTATGCGATATGCGATATGCGTTATGCGTTATGCGTTAATCGTTAAGCGTTATGCGTTATGCGCTATGCGGTATGCGTTATTCGTTATGCGTTATGCGTTATGCGTTATGCGTTATGCGTTATTCGTTAAGCGTTATGCGTTATGCGTTATGCGTTATGCGTTATGCGTTATGCGTTATGCGTTATGCGTTATGCGTTATGCGTTATGCGTTATGCGTAATGCGTTATGCGTTATGCGTTATGCGTTATGCGCGATGCGTTATGCGTTATGCGTTATGCGTTATGCGTTATGCGTTATGCGTTATGCGTTATGCGTTATGCGTTATGCGTTATGCGTTATGCGTTATGCGTTATGCGTTATGCGTTATGCGTTATGCGCTATGGGTTATGCGCTATGGGTTATGCGTTATGCGTTATGCGTTATGCGTTATGCGTTATGCGTTATGCGTTATGCGTTATGCGTTATGCGTTATGCGTTATGCGTTATGCGTTATGCGTTATGCGTTATGCGTTATGCGTTATGCGTTGTGCGTTGTGCGTTGTGCGTTATGCGTTATGCTTTATGCGTTATGCGTTATGCGTTATGCGTTATGCGTTATGCGTTATGCGTTATGCGTTATGCGTTTTGCGTTATGCGTTATGCGTTATGCGTTATGCGTTATGCGTTATGCGTTATGCGTTATGCGTTATGCGTCAAGCGTTATCCGTTATGCGTTATGCGTTATGCGTTATGCGTTATGCGTTATGCGTTATGCGTTATGCGTTATGCGTTATGCGTTATGCGTTATGCGTTATGCGTTATGCGTTATGCGTTATGCGTTATGCGTTATGCGTTATGCGTTATGCGTTATGCGTTATGCGTTATGCGTCAAGCGTTATCCGTTATGCGTTATGCGTTATGCGTTATGCGTTATGCGTTATGCGTTATGCGTTATGCGTCAAGCGTTATCCGTTATGCGTTATGCGTTATGCGTTATGCGTTATGCGTTATGCGTTATGCGTTATGCGTTATGGGTTATTCGTTATGCGTCATGCGTTATGCATTATGCGTTATGCGTTATTCGTTATGCGTCATGCGTTATCCGTTATGCGTAATGCTTTATGCGTTATGCGTTATTCGTTAAGCGTTATGCGTTATGCGTTATGCGTTATGCGTTATGCGTTATGCGTTATGCGTTATGCGTTATGCGTTATGCGTTATGCGTTATGCGTTATGCGTTATGCGTTATGCGTTATGCGTTGTGCGTTATGCGTTATGGGCTATGCGTTATGCGTTATGCGTTATGCGCTATGGGTTATGCGCTATGGGTTATGCGTTATGCGTTATGCGTTATGCGTTATGCGTTATGCGTTATGCGTTATGCGTTATGCGTTATGCGTTATGCGTTATGCGTTATGCGTTATGCGTTATGCGTTGTGCGTTGTGCGTTGTGCGTTATGCGTTATGCTTTATGCGTTATGCGTTATGCGTTATGCGTTATGCGTTATGCGTTATGCGTTATGCGTTATGCGTTATGCGTTATGCGTTATGCGTTATGCGTTATGCGTTATGCGTTATGCGTTATGCGTTATGCGTTATGCGTTATGCGTTATGCGTTATGCGTTATGCGTAATGCGTTATGCGTTATGCGTTATGCGTTATGCGCGATGCGTTATGCGTTATGCGTTATGCGTTATGCGTTATGCGTTATGCGTTATGCGTTATGCGTTATTCGTTAAGCGTTATGCGTTATGCGTTATGCGTTATGCGTTATGCGTTATGCGTTATGCGTTATGCGTTATGCGTTATGCGTTATGCGTTATGCGTTATGCGTTATGCGTTATGCGTTATGCGTTATGCGTTATGCGTTATGCGTTATGCGTTATGCGTTATGCGTTATGCGTTATGCGTTATGCGTTATGCGTTATGCGTTATGCGTTATGCGTTATGCGTTATGCGTTATGCGTTATGCGTTATGCGTTATGCGTTATGCGTTATGCGTTATGCGTTATGCGTTATGCGTTATGCGTTATGCGTTATGCGTTATGCGTTATGCGTTATGCGTTATGCGTTATGCGTTATGCGTTATGCGTTATGCGTTATGCGTTATGCGTTATGCGTTATGCGTTATGCGTTATGCGTTATGCGTTATGCGTTATGCGTTATGCGTTATGCGTTATGCGTTATGGGCTATTCGTTATGCGTTATGCGTTATGCGTTATGCGTTATGCGTTATCCGTTATGCGTTATGCGTTATGCGTTATGCGTTATGCGTTATGCGTTATGCGTTATGCGTTATGCGTTATGCGTTATGCGTTATGCGTTATGCGTTATGCGTTATGCGTTATGCGTTATGCGTTATGCGTTATGCGTTATGCGTTATGCGTTATGCGTTATGCCATATGCGTTATGCGTTATGCGTTATGCGTTATGCCATATGCGTTATGCGTTATGCGTTATGCGTTATGCGTTATGCGTTATGCGTTATGCGTTATGCGTTATGCGTTATGCGTTATGCGTTATGCGTTATGCGTTATGCGTTATGCGTTATGCGTTATGCGTTATGCGTTAGGCGTTACGCGTTACGCGTTAGGCGTTACGCGTTACGCGTTACGCGTTATGCGTTACGCGTTACGCGTTACGCGTTACGAGTTATGCGTTATGCGTTATGCGTTATGCGTTATGCGTTATTGCGTTATGCGTTATGCGTTATGCGTTATGCGTTATGCGTTATGCGTTATGCGTTATGCGTTATGCGTTATGCGTTATGCGTTATGCGTTATGCGTTATGCGTTATGCGTTATGCGTTATGCGTTATGCGTCAAGCGTTATGCGTTATGCGTTATGCGTTATGCGTTATGCGTTATGCGTTATGCGTTATGCGTTATGCGTTATGCGTTATGCGTTATGCGTTATGCGTTATGCGTTATGCGTTATGCGTTATGCGTTATGCGTTATGCGTTATGCGTTATGCGTTATGCGTTATGCGTTATGCGTTATGCGTTATGCGTTATGCGTTATGCGTTATGCGTTATGCGTTATGCGTTATGCGTTATGCGTTATGCGTTATGCGTTATGCGTTATGCGTTATGCGTTATGCGTTATGCGTTATGCGTTATGCGTTATGCGTTATGCTGTATGCGTTATGCGTTATGCGTTATGCGTTATGCGTTATGCGTTATGCGTTATGCGTTATGCGTTATGCGTTATGCGTTATGCGTTATGCGTTATGCGTTATGCGTTATGCGTTATGCGTTATGCGTTATGCGTTATGCGTTATGCGTTATGCGTTATGCGTTATGCGTTATGCGTTATGCGTTATGGGCTATTCGTTATGCGTCTTGCGTTATCCGTTATGCGTTATGCGTTATCCGTTATGCGTTATGCGTTATGCGTTATGCGTTATGCGTCAAGCGTTATCCGTTATGCGTTATGCGTTATGCGTTTTGCGTTATGCGTTATGCGTTATGCGTTATGCGTTATGCGTTTTGCGTTATGCGTTATGCGTTATGCGTTATGCGTTATGCCATATGCGTTATGCGTTATGCGTTATGCGTTATGCGTTATGCGTTATGCGTTATGCGTTATGCGTTATGCGTTATGCGTTATGCGTTATGCGTTATGCGTTATGCGTTATGCGTTATGCGTTATGCGTTATGCGTTATGCGTTATGCGTTATGCGTTATGCGTTATGCGTTATGCGTTATGCGTTATGCGTTATGCGTTATGCGTTATGCGTTATGCGTTATGCGTTATGCGTTATGCGTTATGCGTTATGCGTTATGCGTTATGCGTTATGCGTTATGCGTTATGCGTTATGCGTTATGCGTTATGCGTTATGCTGTATGCGTTATGCGTTATGCGTTATGCGTTATGCGTTATGCGTTATGCGTTATGCGTTATGCGTTATGCGTTATGCGTTATGCGTTATGCGTTATGCGTAATGCGTTATGCGTTATGCGTTATGCGTTATGCGCGATGCGTTATGCGTTATGCGTTATGCGTTATGCGTTATGCGTTATGCGTTATGCGTTATGCGTTATTCGTTAAGCGTTATGCGTTATGCGTTATGCGTTATGCGTTATGCGTTATGCGTTATGCGTTATGCGTTATGCGTTATGCGTTATGCGTTATTCGTTATGCGTTATGCGTTATGCGTTACGCGTTATGCGTTACGCGTTATGCGTTACGCGTTACGCGTTATGCGTTATGCGTTATGCGTTATGCGTTATGCGTTATGCGTTATGCGTTATGCGTTATGCGTTATGCGTTATGCGTTATGCGTTATGCGTTATGCGTTATGCGTTATGCGTTATGCGTTACGCGTTATGCGTTACGCGTTATGCGTTATGCGTTATGCGTTATGCGTTATGCGTTATGCGTTATGCGTTATGCGTTATGCGTTATGCGTTATGCGTTATGCGTTATGCGTTATGCGTTATGCGTTATGCGTTATGCGTTATGCGTTATGCGTTATGCGTTATGCGTTATGCGTTATGCGTTATGCGTTATGCGTTATGCGTTATGCGTTATGCGTTATGCGTTATGCGTTATGCGTTATGCGTTATGCGTTATGCGTTATGCGTTATGCGTTATGCGTTATGCGTTATGCGTTATGCGTTATGCGTTATGCGTTATGCGTTATGCGTTATGCGTTATGCGTTATGCGTTATGCGTTATGCGTTATGCGTTATGCGTTATGCGTTATGCGTTATGCGTTATGCGTTATGCGTTATGCGTTATGCGTTATGCGTTATGCGTTATGCGTTATGCGTTATGCGTTATGCGTTATGCGTTATGCGTTATGCGTTATGCGTTATGCGTTATGCGTTATGCGTTATGCGTTATGCGTTATGCGTTATGCGTTATGCGTTATGCGTTATGCGTTATGCGTTATGGGCTATTCGTTATGCGTTATGCGTTATGCGTTATGCGTTATGCGTTATCCGTTATGCGTTATGCGTTATGCGTTATGCGTTATGCGTTATGCGTTATGCGTTATGCGTTATGCGTTATGCGTTATGCGTTATGCGTTATGCGTTATGCGTTATGCGTTATGCGTTATGCGTTATGCGTTATGCGTTATGCGTTATGCGTTATGCCATATGCGTTATGCGTTATGCGTTATGCGTTATGCCATATGCGTTATGCGTTATGCGTTATGCGTTATGCGTTATGCGTTATGCGTTATGCGTTATGCGTTATGCGTTATGCGTTATGCGTTATGCGTTATGCGTTATGCGTTATGCGTTATGCGTTATGCGTTATGCGTTAGGCGTTACGCGTTACGCGTTAGGCGTTACGCGTTACGCGTTACGCGTTATGCGTTACGCGTTACGCGTTACGCGTTACGAGTTATGCGTTATGCGTTATGCGTTATGCGTTATGCGTTATTGCGTTATGCGTTATGCGTTATGCGTTATGCGTTATGCGTTATGCGTTATGCGTTATGCGTTATGCGTTATGCGTTATGCGTTATGCGTTATGCGTTATGCGTTATGCGTTATGCGTTATGCGTCAAGCGTTATGCGTTATGCGTTATGCGTTATGCGTTATGCGTTATGCGTTATGCGTTATGCGTTATGCGTTATGCGTTATGCGTTATGCGTTATGCGTTATGCGTTATGCGTTATGCGTTATGCGTTATGCGTTATGCGTTATGCGTTATGCGTTATGCGTTATGCGTTATGCGTTATGCGTTATGCGTTATGCGTTATGCGTTATGCGTTATGCGTTATGCGTTATGCGTTATGCGTTATGCGTTATGCGTTATGCGTTATGCGTTATGCGTTATGCGTTATGCGTTATGCGTTATGCGTTATGCTGTATGCGTTATGCGTTATGCGTTATGCGTTATGCGTTATGCGTTATGCGTTATGCGTTATGCGTTATGCGTTATGCGTTATGCGTTATGCGTTATGCGTTATGCGTTATGCGTTATGCGTTATGCGTTATGCGTTATGCGTTATGCGTTATGCGTTATGCGTTATGGGCTATTCGTTATGCGTCTTGCGTTATCCGTTATGCGTTATGCGTTATCCGTTATGCGTTATGCGTTATGCGTTATGCGTTATGCGTTATGCGTCAAGCGTTATCCGTTATGCGTTATGCGTTATGCGTTTTGCGTTATGCGTTATGCGTTATGCGTTATGCGTTATGCGTTTTGCGTTATGCGTTATGCGTTATGCGTTATGCGTTATGCCATATGCGTTATGCGTTATGCGTTATGCGTTATGCGTTATGCGTTATGCGTTATGCGTTATGCGTTATGCGTTATGCGTTATGCGTTATGCGTTATGCGTTATGCGTTATGCGTTATGCGTTATGCGTTATGCGTTATGCGTTATGCGTTATGCGTTATGCGTTATGCGTTATGCGTTATGCGTTATGCGTTATGCGTTATGCGTTATGCGTTATGCGTTATGCGTTATGCGTTATGCGTTATGCGTTATGCGTTATGCGTTATGCGTTATGCGTTATGCGTTATGCGTTATGCTGTATGCGTTATGCGTTATGCGTTATGCGTTATGCGTTATGCGTTATGCGTTATGCGTTATGCGTTATGCGTTATGCGTTATGCGTTATGCGTTATGCGTTATGCGTTATGCGTTATGCGTTATGCGTTATGCGTTATGCGTTATGCGTTATGCGTTATGCGTTATGGGCTATTCGTTATGCGTCTTGCGTTATCCGTTATGCGTTATGCGTTATCCGTTATGCGTTATGCGTTATGCGTTATGCGTTATGCGTCAAGCGTTATCCGTTATGCGTTATGCGTTATGCGTTTTGCGTTATGCGTTATGCGTTATGCGTTATGCGTTATGCGTTTTGCGTTATGCGTTATGCGTTATGCGTTATGCGTTATGCCATATGCGTTATGCGTTATGCGTTATGCGTTATGCGTTATGCGTTATGCGTTATGCGTTATGCGTTATGCGTTATGCGTTATGCGTTATGCGTTATGCGTTATGCGTTATGCGTTATGCGTTATGCGTTATGCGTTATGCGTTATGCGTTATGCGTTATGCGTTATGCGTTATGCGTTATGCGTTATGCGTTATGCGTTATGCGTTATGCGTTATGCGTTATGCGTTATGCGTTATGCGTTATGCGTTATGCGTTATGCGTTATGCGTTATGCGTTATGCGTTATGGGCTATTCGTTATGCGTTATGCGTTATGCGTTATGCGTTATGCGTTATCCGTTATGCGTTATGCGTTATGCGTTATGCGTTATGCGTTATGCGTTATGCGTTATGCGTTATGCGTTATGCGTTATGCGTTATGCGTTATGCGTTATGCGTTATGCGTTATGCGTTATGCGTTATGCGTTATGCGTTATGCGTTATGCGTTATGCGTTATGCGTTATGCCATATGCGTTATGCGTTATGCGTTATGCGTTATGCCATATGCGTTATGCGTTATGCGTTATGCGTTATGCGTTATGCGTTATGCGTTATGCGTTATGCGTTATGCGTTATGCGTTATGCGTTATGCGTTATGCGTTATGCGTTATGCGTTATGCGTTATGCGTTATGCGTTATGCGTTAGGCGTTACGCGTTACGCGTTAGGCGTTACGCGTTACGCGTTACGCGTTATGCGTTACGCGTTACGCGTTACGCGTTACGAGTTATGCGTTATGCGTTATGCGTTATGCGTTATGCGTTATTGCGTTATGCGTTATGCGTTATGCGTTATGCGTTATGCGTTATGCGTTATGCGTTATGCGTTATGCGTTATGCGTTATGCGTTATGCGTTATGCGTTATGCGTTATGCGTTATGCGTTATGCGTCAAGCGTTATGCGTTATGCGTTATGCGTTATGCGTTATGCGTTATGCGTTATGCGTTATGCGTTATGCGTTATGCGTTATGCGTTATGCGTTATGCGTTATGCGTTATGCGTTATGCGTTATGCGTTATGCGTTATGCGTTATGCGTTATGCGTTATGCGTTATGCGTTATGCGTTATGCGTTATGCGTTATGCGTTATGCGTTATGCGTTATGCGTTATGCGTTATGCGTTATGCGTTATGCGTTATGCGTTATGCGTTATGCGTTATGCGTTATGCGTTATGCGTTATGCGTTATGCGTTATGCGTTATGCGTTATGCGTTATGCGTTATGCTGTATGCGTTATGCGTTATGCGTTATGCGTTATGCGTTATGCGTTATGCGTTATGCGTTATGCGTTATGCGTTATGCGTTATGCGTTATGCGTTATGCGTTATGCGTTATGCGTTATGCGTTATGCGTTATGCGTTATGCGTTATGCGTTATGCGTTATGGGCTATTCGTTATGCGTCTTGCGTTATCCGTTATGCGTTATGCGTTATCCGTTATGCGTTATGCGTTATGCGTTATGCGTTATGCGTCAAGCGTTATCCGTTATGCGTTATGCGTTATGCGTTTTGCGTTATGCGTTATGCGTTATGCGTTATGCGTTATGCGTTTTGCGTTATGCGTTATGCGTTATGCGTTATGCGTTATGCCATATGCGTTATGCGTTATGCGTTATGCGTTATGCGTTATGCGTTATGCGTTATGCGTTATGCGTTATGCGTTATGCGTTATGCGTTATGCGTTATGCGTTATGCGTTATGCGTTATGCGTTATGCGTTATGCGTTATGCGTTATGCGTTATGCGTTATGCGTTATGCGTTATGCGTTATGCGTTATGCGTTATGCGTTATGCGTTATGCGTTATGCGTTATGCGTTATGCGTTATGCGTTATGCGTTATGCGTTATGCGTTATGCGTTATGGCGTTATGCGTTATGCGTTATGCGTTATGCGTTATGCGTTATGCGTTATGCGTTATGCGTTATGCGTTATGCGTTATGCGTTATGCGTTATGCGTTATGCGTATGCGTTATGCGTTATGCGTTATGCGTTATGCGTTATGCGTTATGCGTTATGCGTTATGCGTTATGCGTTATGCGTTATGCGTTATGCGTTATGCGTTATGCGTTATGCGTTATGCGTTATGCGTTATGCGTTATGCGTTATGCGTTATGCGTTATGCGTTATGCGTTATGCGTTATGCGTTATGCGTTATGCGTTATGCGTTATGCGTTATGCGTTATGCGTTATGCGTTATGCGTTATGCGTTATGCGTTATGCGTTATGCGTTATGCGTTATGCGTTATGCGTTATGCGTTATGCGTTATGCGTTATGCGTTATGCGTTATGCGTTATGCGTTATGCGTTATGCGTTATGCGTTATGCGTTATGCGTTATGCGTTATGCGTTATGCGTTATGGGCTATTCGTTATGCGTTATGCGTTATGCGTTATGCGTTATGCGTTATCCGTTATGCGTTATGCGTTATGCGTTATGCGTTATGGGCTATTCGTTATGCGTCTTGCGTTATCCGTTATGCGTTATGCGTTATCCGTTATGCGTTATGCGTTATCCGTTATGCGTTATGCGTTATGCGTTATGCGTTATGCGTTATGCGTTATGCGTTATGCGTTATGCGTTATGCGTTATGCGTTATGCGTTATGCGTTATGCGTTATGCGTTATGCGTTATGCGTTATGCGTTATGCGTTATGCGTTATGCGTTATGCGTTATGCGTTATGCGTTATGCGTTATGCCATATGCGTTATGCGTTATGCGTTATGCGTTATGCCATATGCGTTATGCGTTATGCGTTATGCGTTATGCGTTATGCGTTATGCGTTATGCGTTATGCGTTATGCGTTATGCGTTATGCGTTATGCGTTATGCGTTATGCGTTATGCGTTATGCGTTATGCGTTATGCGTTATGCGTTATGCGTTATGCGTTATGCGTTATGCGTTATGCGTTATGCGTTATGCGTTATGCGTTATGCGTTATGCGTTATGCGTTATGCGTTATGCGTTATGCGTTATGCGTTATGCGTTATGCGTTATGCGTTATGCGTTATGCGTTATGCGTTATGCGTTATGCGTTATGCGTTATGCGTTATGCGTTATGCGTTATGCGTTATGCGTTACGCGTTACGCGTTATGCGTTATGCGTTACGCGTTATGCGTTACGCGTTATGCGTTACGCGTTATGCGTTACGCGTTACGCGTTACGCGTTATGCGTTATGCGTTATGCGTTATGCGTTATGCGTTATGCGTTATGCGTTATGCGTTATGCGTTCTGCGTTATGCGTTGTGCGTTGTGCGTTGTGCGTTGTGCGTTGTGCGTTGTGCGTTGTGCGTTGTGCGTTGTGCGTTATGCGTTATGCGTTATGCGTTATGCGTTATGCGTTATGCGTTATGCGTTATGCGTTATGCGTTATGCGTTATGCGTTATGCGTTATGCGTTATGCGTTATGCGTTATGGGCTATTCGTTATGCGTTATGCGTTATGCGTTATGCGTTATGCGTTATCCGTTATGCGTTATGCGTTATGCGTTATGCGTTATGGGCTATTCGTTATGCGTCTTGCGTTATCCGTTATGCGTTATGCGTTATCCGTTATGCGTTATGCGTTATCCGTTATGCGTTATGCGTTATGCGTTATGCGTTATGCGTTATGCGTTATGCGTTATGCGTTATGCGTTATGCGTTATGCGTTATGCGTTATGCGTTATGCGTTATGCGTTATGCGTTATGCGTTATGCGTTATGCGTTATGCGTTATGCGTTATGCGTTATGCGTTATGCGTTATGCGTTATGCCATATGCGTTATGCGTTATGCGTTATGCGTTATGCCATATGCGTTATGCGTTATGCGTTATGCGTTATGCGTTATGCGTTATGCGTTATGCGTTATGCGTTATGCGTTATGCGTTATGCGTTATGCGTTATGCGTTATGCGTTATGCGTTATGCGTTATGCGTTATGCGTTATGCGTTATGCGTTATGCGTTATGCGTTATGCGTTATGCGTTATGCGTTATGCGTTATGCGTTATGCGTTATGCGTTATGCGTTATGCGTTATGCGTTATGCGTTATGCGTTATGCGTTATGCGTTATGCGTTATGCGTTATGCGTTATGCGTTATGCGTTATGCGTTATGCGTTATGCGTTATGCGTTATGCGTTATGCGTTATGCGTTATGCGTTATGCGTTATGCGTTATGCGTTATGCGTTATGCGTTATGCGTTATGCGTTATGCGTTATGCGTTATGCGTTATGCGTTATGCGTTATGCGTTATGCGTTATGCGTTATTCGTTATGCGTTATGCGTTATGCGTTACGCGTTACGCGTTATGCGTTATGCGTTACGCGTTATGCGTTACGCGTTATGCGTTACGCGTTACGCGTTACGCGTTATGCGTTATGCGTTATGCGTTATGCGTTATGCGTTATGCGTTATGCGTTATGCGTTCTGCGTTATGCGTTATGCGTTATGCGTTCTGCGTTATGCGTTGTGCGTTGTGCGTTGTGCGTTGTGCGTTGTGCGTTGTGCGTTGTGCGTTGTGCGTTGTGCGTTATGCGTTACGCGTTACGCGTTACGCGTTATGCGTTATGCGTTATGCGTTATGCGTTATGCGTTATGCGTTATGCGTCAAGCGTTATGCGTTATGCGTTATGCGTCAAGCGTTATGCGTTATGCGTTCTGCGTTATGCGTTATGCGTTATGCGTTATGCGTTATGCGTTATGCGTTATGCGTTATGCGTTATGCGTTATGCGTTATGCGTTATGCGTTATGCGTTATGCGTTATGCGTTATGCGTTATGCGTTATGCGTTATGCGTTATGCGTTATGCGTTATGCGTTATGCGTTATGCGTTATGCGTTATGCGTTATGCGTTATGCGTTATGCGTTATGCGTTATGCGTTATGCGTTATGCGTTATGCGTTATGCGTTATGCGTTATGCGTTATGCGTTATGCGTTATGCGTTATGCGTTATGCGTTATGCGTTATGCGTTATGCGTTATGCGTTATGCGTTATGCGTTATGCGTTATGCGTTATGCGTTATGCGTTATGCGTTATGGGCTATTCGTTATGCGTCTTGCGTTATCCGTTATGCGTTATGCGTTATGCGTTATCCGTTATGCGTTATGCGTTATGCGTTATGCGTTATGCGTCAAGCGTTATCCGTTATGCGTTATGCGTTATGCGTTTTGCGTTATGCGTTATGCGTTATGCGTTATGCGTTATGCGTTTTGCGTTATGCGTTATGCGTTATGCGTTATGCGTTATGCCATATGCGTTATGCGTTATGCGTTATGCGTTATGCGTTATGCGTTATGCGTTATGCGTTATGCGTTATGCGTTATGCGTTATGCGTTATGGGTTATGCGTTATGCGTTATGCGTTATGCGTTATGCGTTATGCGTTATGCGTTATGCGTTATGCGTTATGCGTTATGCGTTATGCGTTATGCGTTATGCGTTATGCGTTATGCGTTATGCGTTATGCGTTATGCGTTATGCGTTATGCGTTATGCGTTATGCGTTATGCGTTATGCGTTATGCGTTATGCGTTATGCGTTATGCGTTATGCGTTATGCGTTATGCGTTATGCGTTATGCGTTATGCGTTATGCGTTATGCGTTATGCGTTATGCGTTATGCGTTATGCGTTATGCGTTATGCGTTATGCGTTATGCGTTATGCGTTATGCGTTATGCGTTATGCGTTATGCGTTATGCGTTATGCGTTATGCGTTATGCGTTATGCGTTATGCGTTATGCGTTATGCGTTATGCGTTATGCGTTATGCGTTATGCGTTATGCGTTATGCGTTATGCGTTATGCGTTATGCGTTATGCGTTATGCGTTATGCGTTATGCGTTATGCGTTATGCGTTATGCGTTATGCGTTATGCGTTATGCGTTATGCGTTATGCGTTATGCGTTATGCGTTATGGGCTATTCGTTATGCGTTATGCGTTATGCGTTATGCGTTATGCGTTATCCGTTATGCGTTATGCGTTATGCGTTATGCGTTATGGGCTATTCGTTATGCGTCTTGCGTTATCCGTTATGCGTTATGCGTTATCCGTTATGCGTTATGCGTTATCCGTTATGCGTTATGCGTTATGCGTTATGCGTTATGCGTTATGCGTTATGCGTTATGCGTTATGCGTTATGCGTTATGCGTTATGCGTTATGCGTTATGCGTTATGCGTTATGCGTTATGCGTTATGCGTTATGCGTTATGCGTTATGCGTTATGCGTTATGCGTTATGCCATATGCGTTATGCGTTATGCGTTATGCGTTATGCCATATGCGTTATGCGTTATGCGTTATGCGTTATGCGTTATGCGTTATGCGTTATGCGTTATGCGTTATGCGTTATGCGTTATGCGTTATGCGTTATGCGTTATGCGTTATGCGTTATGCGTTATGCGTTATGCGTTATGCGTTATGCGTTATGCGTTATGCGTTATGCGTTATGCGTTATGCGTTATGCGTTATGCGTTATGCGTTATGCGTTATGCGTTATGCGTTATGCGTTATGCGTTATGCGTTATGCGTTATGCGTTATGCGTTATGCGTTATGCGTTATGCGTTATGCGTTATGCGTTATGCGTTATGCGTTATGCGTTATGCGTTATGCGTTATGCGTTATGCGTTATGCGTTATGCGTTATGCGTTATGCGTTATGCGTTATGCGTTATGCGTTACGCGTTACGCGTTATGCGTTATGCGTTACGCGTTATGCGTTACGCGTTATGCGTTACGCGTTACGCGTTACGCGTTATGCGTTATGCGTTATGCGTTATGCGTTATGCGTTATGCGTTATGCGTTATGCGTTATGCGTTCTGCGTTATGCGTTGTGCGTTGTGCGTTGTGCGTTGTGCGTTGTGCGTTGTGCGTTGTGCGTTGTGCGTTGTGCGTTGTGCGTTGTGCGTTGTGCGTTATGCGTTATGCGTTATGCGTTATGCGTTATGCGTTATGCGTTATGCGTTATGCGTTATGCGTTATGCGTTATGCGTTATGCGTTATGCGTTATGCGTTATGCGTTATGCGTTATGCGTTATGCGTTATGCGTTATGCGTTATGCGTTATGCGTTATGCGTTATGCGTTATGCGTTATGCGTTATGCGTTATGCGTTATGCGTTATGCGTTATGCGTTATGCGTTATGCGTTATGCGTTATGCGTTATGCGTTATGCGTTATGCGTTATGCGTTATGCGTTATGCGTTATGCGTTATGCGTTATGCGTTATGCGTTACGCGTTATGCGTTACGAGTTATGCGTTACGCGTTACGCGTTACGCGTTATGCGTTATGCGTTATGCGTTATGCGTTATGCGTTATGCGTTATGCGTTATGCGTTATGCGTTATGCGTTATGCGTTATGCGTTATGCGTTGTGCGTTGTGCGTTGTGCGTTGTGCGTTGTGCGTTGTGCGTTGTGCGTTGTGCGTTGTGCGTTATGCGTTGTGCGTTATGCGTTATGCGTTATGCGTTATGCGTTATGCGTTATGCGTTATGCGTTATGCGTTATGCGTTATGCGTTATGCGTTATGCGTTATGCGTTATGCGTTATGCGTTATGCGTTATGCGTTATGCGTTATGCGTTATGCGTTATGCGTTATGCGTTATGCGTTATGCGTTATGCGTTATGCGTTATGCGTTATGCGTTATGCGTTATGCGTTATGCGTTATGCGTTATGCGTTATGCGTTATGCGTTATGCGTTATGCGTTATGCGTTATGCGTTATGCGTTATGCGTTATGCGTTATGCGTTATGCGTTATGCGTTATGCGTTATGCGTTATGCGTTATGCGTTATGCGTTATGCGTTATGCGTTATGCGTTATGCGTTATGCGTTATGCGTTATGCGTTATGCGTTATGCGTTATGCGTTATGCGTTATGCGTTATGCGTTATGCGTTATGGGCTATTCGTTATGCGTCTTGCGTTATCCGTTATGCGTTATGCGTTATCCGTTATGCGTTATGCGTTATGCGTTATGCGTTATGCGTTATGCGTTATGCGTTATGCGTTATGCGTTATGCGTTATGCGTTATGCGTTATGCGTTATGCGTTATGCGTTATGCGTTATGCGTTATGCGTTATGCGTTATGCGTTATGCGTTATGCGTTATGCGTTATGCGTTATGCGTTATGCGTTATGCGTTATGCGTTATGCGTTATGCGTTATTCGTTATGCGTTATGCGTTATGCGTTATGCGTTATGCGTTATGCGTTATGCGTTATGCGTTATGCGTTATGCGTTATGCGTTATGCGTTATGCGTTATGCGTTATGCGTTATGCGTTATGCGTTATGCGTTATGCGTTATGCGTTATGCGTTATGCGTCAAGCGTTATGCGTTATGCGTTATGCGTTATGCGTTTTGCGTTATGCGTTATGCGTTATGCGTTATGCGTTATGCGTTATGCGTTATGCGTTATGCGTTTTGCGTTATGCGTTATGCGTTATGCGTTATGCGTTATGCGTTATGCGTTTTGCGTTATGCGTTATGCGTTATGCGTTACGCGTTATGCGTTACGCGTTATGCGTTACGCGTTATGCGTTACGCGTTATGCGTTACGCGTTATGCGTTACGCGTTATGCGTTACGCGTTATGCGTTATGCGTTATGCGTTATGCGTTATGCGTTATGCGTTATGCGTTATGCGTTATGCGTTATGCGTTATGCGTTATGCGTTATGCGTTATGCGTTATGCGTTATGCGTTATGCGTTATGCGTTATGCGTTATGCGTTATGCGTTATGCGTTATGCGTTATGCGTTATGCGTTATGCGTTATGCGTTATGCGTTATGCGTTATGCGTTATGCGTTATGCGTTATGCGTTATGCGTTATGCGTTATGCGTTATGGGCTATTCGTTATGCGTCTTGCGTTATCCGTTATGCGTTATGCGTTATCCGTTATGCGTTATGCGTTATGCGTTATGCGTTATGCGTCAAGCGTTATCCGTTATGCGTTATGCGTTATGCGTTTTGCGTTATGCGTTATGCGTTATGCGTTATGCGTTATGCGTTTTGCGTTATGCGTTATGCGTTATGCGTTATGCGTTATGCCATATGCGTTATGCGTTATGCGTTATGCGTTATGCGTTATGCGTTATGCGTTATGCGTTATGCGTTATGCGTTATGCGTTATGCGTTATGCGTTATGCGTTATGCGTTATGCGTTATGCGTTATGCGTTATGCGTTATGCGTTATGCGTTATGCGTTATGCGTTATGCGTTATGCGTTATGCGTTATGCGTTATGCGTTATGCGTTATGCGTTATGCGTTATGCGTTATGCGTTATGCGTTATGCGTTATGCGTTATGCGTTATGCGTTATGCGTTATGGGTTATGCGTTATGCGTTATGCGTTATGCGTTATGCGTTATGCGTTATGCGTTATGCGTTATGCGTTATGCGTTATGCGTTATGCGTTATGCGTTATGCGTTATGCGTTATGCGTTATGCGTTATGCGTTATGCGTTATGCGTTATGCGTTATGCGTTATGCGTTATGCGTTATGCGTTATGCGTTATGCGTTATGCGTTATGCGTTATGCGTTATGCGTTATGCGTTATGCGTTATGCGTTATGCGTTATGCGTTATGCGTTATGCGTTATGCGTTATGCGTTATGCGTTATGCGTTATGCGTTATGCGTTATGCGTTATGCGTTATGCGTTATGCGTTATGCGTTATGCGTTATGCGTTATGCGTTATGCGTTATGCGTTATGCGTTATGCGTTATGCGTTATGCGTTATGCGTTATGCGTTATGCGTTATGCGTTATGCGTTATGCGTTATGCGTTATGCGTTATGCGTTATGCGTTATGCGTTATGCGTTATGCGTTATGGGTTATGAGTTTTGCTTTACGCGTTAAGCGTTATGCGCTATGGGTTATGCGTTATGCGTTATGCGTTATGCGTTATGCGTTATGCGTTATGCGTTATGCGTTATGCGTTATGCGTTATGCGTTATGCGTTATGCGTTTTGCGTTATGCGTTATGCGTTATGCGTTATGCGTTATGCGTTATGCGTTATGCGTTATGCGTTATGCGTTATGCGTTATGCGTTATGCGTTATGCGTTATGCGTTATGCGTTATGCGTTATGCGTTATGCGTTATGCGTTATGCGTTATGCGTTATGCGTTATGCGTTATGCGTTATGCGTTATGCGTTATGCGTTATGCGTTATGCGTTATGCGCTATGCGTTATGCGTTATGCGTTATGCGTTATGCGTTATGCGTTATGCGTTATGCGTTATGCGTTATGCGTTATGCGTTATGCGTTATGCGTTATGCGTTATGCGTTATGCGTTATGCGTTATGCGTTATGCGTTATGCGTTATGCGTTATGCGTTATGCGTTATGCGTTATGCGTTATGCGTTATGCGTTATGCGTTATGCGTTATGCGTTATGCGTTATGCGTTATGCGTTATGCGTTATGCGTTATGCGTTATGCGTTATGCGTTATGCGTTATGCGTTATGCGTTATGCGTTATGCGTTATGCGTTATGCGTTATGCGTTATGCGTTATGCGTTATGCGTTATGCGTTATGCGTTATGCGTTATGCGTTATGCGTTATGCGTTATGCGTTATGCGTTATGCGTTATGCGTTATGCGTTATGCGTTATGCGTTATGCGTTATGCGTTATGCGTTATGCGTTATGCGTTATGCGTTATGCGTTATGCGTTATGCGTTATGCGTTATGCGTTATGCGTTATGCGTTATGCGTTATGCGTTATGGGTTATGAGTTTTGCTTTACGCGTTACGCGTTATGCGCTATGCGTTATGCGTTATGCGTTATGCGTTATGCGTTATGCGTTATGCGTTATGCGTTATGCGTTATGCGTTATGCGTTATGCGTTATGCGTTATGCGTTATGCGTTATGCGTTATGCGTTATGCGTTATGCGTTATGCGTTATGCGTTATGCGTTATGCGTTATGCGTTATGCGTTATGCGTTATGCGTTATGCGTTATGCGTTATGCGTTATGCGTTATGCGTTATGCGTTATGCGTTATGCGTTATGCGTTATGCGTTATGCGTTATGCGTTATGCGTTATGGGTTATGAGTTTTGCTTTACGCGTTAAGCGTTATGCGCTATGGGTTATGCGTTATGCGTTATGCGTTATGCGTTATGCGTTATGCGTTATGCGTTATACGTTATGCGTTATGCGTTATGCGTTATGCGTTATGCGTTATGCGTTATGCGTTATGCGTTATGCGTTATGCGTTATGCGTTATGCGTTATGCGTTGTGCGTTATGCGTTATGCGTTATGCGTTATGCGTTATGGGTTATGCGTTATGCGTTATGCGTTATGCGTTATGCGTTATGCGTTATGCGTTATGCGTTATGGGTTATGAGTTTTGCTTTACGCGTTACGCGTTATGCGCTATGCGTTATGCGTTATGCGTTATGCGTTATGCGTTATGCGTTATGCGTTATGCGTTATGCGTTATGCGTTATGCGTTATGCGTTGTGCGTTATGCGTTATGCGTTATGCGTTATGCGTTTTGCGTTATGCGTTATGCGTTATGCGTTATGCGTTATGCGTTATGCGTTATGCGTTATGCGTTATGCGTTATGCGTTATGCGTTATGCGTTATGCGTTATGCGTTATGCGTTATGCGTTATGCGTTATGCGTTATGCGTTATGCGTTATGCGTTATGCGTTATGCGTTATGCGTTATGCGTTATGCGTTATGCGTTATGCGTTATGCGTTATGCGTTATGCGTTATGCGTTATGCGTTATGCGTTATGCGTTATGCGTTATGCGTTATGCGTTATGCGTTATGCGTTATGCGTTATGCGTTATGCGTTATGCGTTATGCGTTATGCGTTATGCGTTATGCGTTATGCGTTATGCGTTATGCGTTATGCGTTATGCGTTATGCGTTATGCGTTATGGGTTATGAGTTTTGCTTTACGCGTTAAGCGTTATGCGCTATGGGTTATGCGTTATGCGTTATGCGTTATGGGTTATGAGTTTTGCTTTACGCGTTAAGCGTTATGCGCTATGGGTTATGCGTTATGCGTTATGCGTTATGCGTTATGCGTTATGCGTTATGCGTTATGCGTTATGCATTATGCGTTATGCGTTATGCGTTATGCGTTATGCGTTATGCATTATGCGTTATGCGTTATGCGTTATGCGTTATGCGTTATGCGTTATGCGTTATGCGTTATGCGTTATGCGTTATGCGTTATGCGTTATGCGTTATGCGTTATGCGTTATGCGTTATGCGTTATGCGTTATGCGTTATGCGTTATGCGTTATGCGTTATGCGTTATGCGTTATGCGTTATGCGTCATGCGTTATGCGTTATGCGTTATGCGTTATGCGTTATGCGTTATGCGTTATGCAATATGCGTTATGCGTTATGCGTTATGCGTTATGCGATATGCGTTATGCGTTATGCGTTATGCGTTATGCGTTATGCGCGATGCGTTATGCGTTATGCGTTATGCGTTATGCGTTATGCGTTATGCGTTATGCGTTATGCGTTATGCGTTATGCGTTATGCGTTATGCGTTATGCGTTATGCGTTATGCGTTATGCGTTATGCGTTATGCGTTATGCGTTATGCGTTATGCGTTATGCGTTATGCGTTATGCGTTATGCGTTATGCGTTTTGCGTTATGCGTTATGCGTTATGCGTTATGCGTTATGCGTTATGCGTTATGCGTTATGCGTTATGCGTTATGCGTTATGCGTTATGCGTTATGCGTTATGCGTTATGCGTTATGCGTTATGCGTTATGCGTTATGCGTTATGCGTTATGCGTTATGCGTTATGCGCTATGCGTTATGCGTTATGCGTTATGCGTTATGCGTTATGCGTTATGCGTTATGCGTTATGCGTTATGCGTTATGCGTTTTGCGTTATGCGTTATGCGTTATGCGTTATGCGTTATGCGTTATGCGTTATGCGTTATGCGTTATGCGTTATGCGTTATGCGTTATGCGTTATGCGTTATGCGTTATGCGTTATGCGTTATGCGTTATGCGTTATGCGTTATGCGTTATGCGTTATGCGTTATGCGTTATGCGTTATGCGTTATGCGTTATGCGTTATGCGTTATGCGTTATGCGTTATGCGTTATGCGTTATGCGTTATGCGTTATGCGTTATGCGTTATGCGTTATGCGTTATGCGTTATGCGTTATGCGTTATGCGTTATGCGTTATGCGTTATGCGCTTTGCGTTATGCGTTATGCGTTATGCGTTATGCGTTATGCGTTATGCGTTATGCGTTATGCGTTATGCGTTATGCGTTATGCGTTATGCGTTATGCGTTATGCGTTATGCGTTATGCGTTATGCGTTATGCGTTATGCGTTATGCGTTATGCGTTATGCGTTATGCGTTATGCGTTATGCGTTATGCGTTATGCGTTATGCGTTATGCGTTATGCGTTATCGGCTTTGCGTTATGCGTTATGCGTTATGCGTTATGCGTTATGCGTTATGCGTTATGCGTTATGCGTTATGCGTTATGCGTTATGCGTTATGCGTTATGCGTTATGCGTTGTGCGTTATCGGCTTTGCGTTATGCGTTATGCGTTATGCGTTATGCGTTATGCGTTATGCGTTATGCGTTATGCGTTATGCGTTATGCGTTATGCGTTATGCGTTATGCGTTATGCGTTATGCGTTATGCGTTATGCGTTATGCGTTATGCGTTATGCGTTATGCGTTATGCGTTATGCGTTATGGGTTATGAGTTTTGCTTTACGCGTTAAGCGTTATGCGTTATGCGTTATGCGTTATGCGTTATGCGTTATGCGTTATGCGTTATGCGTTATGCGTTATGCGTTATGCGTTATGCGTTATGCGTTATGCGTTATGCGTTATGCGTTATGCGTTATGCGTTATGCGTTATGCGTTATGCGTTATGCGTTATGCGTTATGCGTTATGCGTTATGCGTTATGCGTTATGCGTTATGCGTTATGCGTTATGCGTTATGCGTTATGCGTTATGGGTTATGAGTTTTGCTTTACGCGTTACGCGTTATGCGCTATGCGTTATGCGTTATGCGTTATGCGTTATGCGTTATGCGTTATGCGTTATGCGTTATGCGTTATGCGTTATGCGTTATGCGTTATGCGTTATGCGTTATGCGTTATGCGTTATGCGTTATGCGTTATGCGTTATGCGTTATGCGTTATGCGTTATGCGTTATGCGTTATGCGTTATGCGTTATGCGTTATGCGTTATGCGTTATGCGTTATGCGTTATGCGTTATGCGTTATGCGTTATGCGTTATGCGTTATGCGTTATGCGTTATGCGTTATGCGTTATGCGTTATGCGTTATGGGTTATGAGTTTTGCTTTACGCGTTACGCGTTATGCGCTATGCGTTATGCGTTATGCGTTATGCGTTATGCGTTATGCGTTATGCGTTATGCGTTATGCGTTATGCGTTATGCGTTATGCGTTATGCGTTATGCGTTATGCGTTATGCGTTATGCGTTATGCGTTATGCGTTATGCGTTATGCGTTATGCGTTATGCGTTATGCGTTATGGGTTATGAGTTTTGCTTTACGCGTTAAGCGTTATGCGCTATGGGTTATGCGTTATGCGTTATGCGTTATGCGTTATGCGTTATGCGTTATGCGTTATACGTTATGCGTTATGCGTTATGCGTTATGCGTTATGCGTTATGCGTTATGCGTTATGCGTTATGCGTTATGCGTTATGCGTTATGCGTTATGCGTTGTGCGTTATGCGTTATGCGTTATGCGTTATGCGTTTTGCGTTATGCGTTATGCGTTATGCGTTATGCGTTATGCGTTATGCGTTATGCGTTATGCGTTATGCGTTATGCGTTATGCGTTATGCGTTATGCGTTATGCGTTATGCGTTATGCGTTATGCGTTATGCGTTATGCGTTATGCGTTATGCGTTATGCGTTATGCGTTATGCGTTATGCGTTATGCGTTATGCGTTATGCGTTATGCGTTATGCGTTATGCGTTATGCGTTATGCGTTATGCGTTATGCGTTATGCGTTATGCGTTATGCGTTATGCGTTATGCGTTATGCGTTATGCGTTATGCGTTATGCGTTATGCGTTATGCGTTATGGGTTATGAGTTTTGCTTTACGCGTTACGCGTTATGCGCTATGCGTTATGCGTTATGCGTTATGCGTTATGCGTTATGCGTTATGCGTTATGCGTTATGCGTTATGCGTTATGCGTTATGCGTTATGCGTTATGCGTTATGCGTTATGCGTTATGCGTTATGCGTTATGCGTTATGCGTTATGCGTTATGCGTTATGCGTTATGCGTTATGCGTTATGCGTTATGCGTTATGCGTTATGCGTTATGCGTTATGCGTTATGCGTTATGCGTTATGCGTTACGCGTTATGCGTTATGCGTTATGCGTTATGCGTTATGCGTTATGCGTTATGCGTTATGCGTTATGCGTTATGCGTTATGCGTTATGCGTTATGGGTTATGAGTTTTGCTTTACGCGTTAAGCGTTATGCGCTATGGGTTATGCGTTATGCGTTATGCGTTATGCGTTATGCGTTATGCGTTATGCGTTATACGTTATGCGTTATGCGTTATGCGTTATGCGTTATGCGTTATGCGTTATGCGTTATGCGTTATGCGTTATGCGTTATGCGTTATGCGTTGTGCGTTATGCGTTATGCGTTATGCGTTATGCGTTTTGCGTTATGCGTTATGCGTTATGCGTTATGCGTTATGCGTTATGCGTTATGCGTTATGCGTTATGCGTTATGCGTTATGCGTTATGCGTTATGCGTTATGCGTTATGCGTTATGCGTTATGCGTTATGCGTTATGCGTTATGCGTTATGCGTTATGCGTTATGCGTTATGCGTTATGCGTTATGCGTTATGCGTTATGCGTTATGCGTTATGCGTTATGCGTTATGCGTTATGCGTTATGCGTTATGCGTTATGCGTTATGCGTTATGCGTTATGCGTTATGCGTTATGCGTTATGCGTTATGCGTTATGCGTTATGCGTTATGCGTTATGGGTTATGAGTTTTGCTTTACGCGTTAAGCGTTATGCGCTATGCGTTATGCGTTATGCGTTATGCGTTATGCGTTATGCGTTATGCGTTATGCGTTATGCGTTATGCGTTATGCGTTATGCGTTATGCGTTATGCGTTATGCGTTATGCGTTATGCGTTATGCGTTATGCGTTATGCGTTATGCGTTATGCGTTATGCGTTATGCGTTATGCGTTATGCGTTATGCGTTATGCGTTATGCGTTATGCGTTATGCGTTATGCGTTATGCGTTATGCGTTATGGGTTATGAGTTTTGCTTTACGCGTTAAGCGTTATGCGCTATGGGTTATGCGTTATGCGTTATGCGTTATGGGTTATGAGTTTTGCTTTACGCGTTAAGCGTTATGCGCTATGGGTTATGCGTTATGCGTTATGCGTTATGCGTTATGCGTTATGCGTTATGCGTTATGCGTTATGCATTATGCGTTATGCGTTATGCGTTATGCGTTATGCGTTATGCATTATGCGTTATGCGTTATGCGTTATGCGTTATGCGTTATGCGTTATGCGTTATGCGTTATGCGTTATGCGTTATGCGTTATGCGTTATGCGTTATGCGTTATGCGTTATGCGTTATGCGTTATGCGTTATGCGTTATGCGTTATGCGTTATGCGTTATGCGTTATGCGTTATGCGTTATGCGTCATGCGTTATGCGTTATGCGTTATGCGTTATGCGTTATGCGTTATGCGTTATGCAATATGCGTTATGCGTTATGCGTTATGCGTTATGCGATATGCGTTATGCGTTATGCGTTATGCGTTATGCGTTATGCGCGATGCGTTATGCGTTATGCGTTATGCGTTATGCGTTATGCGTTATGCGTTATGCGTTATGCGTTATGCGTTATGCGTTATGCGTTATGCGTTATGCGTTATGCGTTATGCGTTATGCGTTATGCGTTATGCGTTATGCGTTATGCGTTATGCGTTATGCGTTATGCGTTATGCGTTTTGCGTTATGCGTTATGCGTTATGCGTTATGCGTTATGCGTTATGCGTTATGCGTTATGCGTTATGCGTTATGCGTTATGCGTTATGCGTTATGCGTTATGCGTTATGCGTTATGCGTTATGCGTTATGCGTTATGCGTTATGCGTTATGCGTTATGCGTTATGCGTTATGCGCTATGCGTTATGCGTTATGCGTTATGCGTTATGCGTTATGCGTTATGCGTTATGCGTTATGCGTTATGCGTTATGCGTTTTGCGTTATGCGTTATGCGTTATGCGTTATGCGTTATGCGTTATGCGTTATGCGTTATGCGTTATGCGTTATGCGTTATGCGTTATGCGTTATGCGTTATGCGTTATGCGTTATGCGTTATGCGTTATGCGTTATGCGTTATGCGTTATGCGTTATGCGTTATGCGTTATGCGTTATGCGTTATGCGTTATGCGTTATGCGTTATGCGTTATGCGTTATGCGTTATGCGTTATGCGTTATGCGTTATGCGTTATGCGTTATGCGTTATGCGTTATGCGTTATGCGTTATGCGTTATGCGTTATGCGTTATGCGTTATGCGTTATGCGTTATGCGTTATGCGTTATGCGTTATGCGTTATGCGTTATGCGTTATGCGTTATGCGTTATGCGTTATGCGTTATGCGTTATGCGTTATGCGTTATGCGTTATGCGTTATGCGTTATGCGTTATGCGTTATGGGTTATGAGTTTTGCTTTACGCGTTAAGCGTTATGCGCTATGCGTTATGCGTTATGCGTTATGCGTTATGCGTTATGCGTTATGCGTTATGCGTTATGCGTTATGCGTTATGCGTTATGCGTTATGCGTTATGCGTTATGCGTTATGCGTTATGCGTTATGCGTTATGCGTTATGCGTTATGCGTTATGCGTTATGCGTTATGCGTTATGCGTTATGCGTTATGCGTTATGCGTTATGCGTTATGCGTTATGCGTTATGCGTTATGCGTTATGCGTTATGCGTTATGCGTTATGCGTTATGCGTTATGCGTTATGCGTTATGCGTTATGCGTTATGCGTTATGCGTTATGCGTTATGCGTTATGCGTTATGCGTTATGCGTTATGCGTTATGCGTTATGCGTTATGCGTTATGCGTTATGCGTTATGGGTTATGAGTTTTGCTTTACGCGTTAAGCGTTATGCGTTATGCGTTATGCGTTATGCGTTATGCGTTATGCGTTATGCGTTATGCGTTATGCGTTATGCGTTATGCGTTAAGCGTTATGCGTTATGCGTTATGCGTTATGCGTTATGCGTTATGCGTTATGCGTTATGCGTTATGCGTTATGCGTTATGCGTTATGCGTTATGCGTTATGCGTTATGCGTTATGCGTTATGCGTTATGCGTTATGCGTTATGCGTTATGCGTTATGGGTTATGAGTTTTGCTTTACGCGTTACGCGTTATGCGCTATGCGTTATGCGTTATGCGTTATGCGTTATGCGTTATGCGTTATGCGTTATGCGTTATGCGTTATGCGTTATGCGTTATGCGTTATGCGTTATGCGTTATGCGTTATGCGTTATGCGTTATGCGTTATGCGTTATGCGTTATGCGTTATGCGTTATGCGTTATGCGTTATGCGTTATGCGTTATGCGTTATGCGTTATGCGTTATGCGTTATGCGTTATGCGTTATGCGTTATGCGTTATGCGTTATGCGTTATGCGTTATGCGTTATGCGTTATGCGTTATGCGTTATGCGTTATGCGTTATGCGTTATGCGTTATGGGTTATGAGTTTTGCTTTACGCGTTAAGCGTTATGCGCTATGGGTTATGCGTTATGCGTTATGCGTTATGCGTTATGCGTTATGCGTTATGCGTTATGCGTTATGCGTTATGCGTTATGCGTTATGCGTTATGCGTTATGCGTTATGCGTTATGCGTTATGCGTTATGCGTTATGCGTTATGCGTTATGCGTTATGCGTTATGCGTTATGCGTTATGCGTTATGCGTTATGCGTTATGCGTTATGCGTTATGCGTTATGCGTTATGCGTTATGGGTTATGAGTTTTGCTTTACGCGTTAAGCGTTATGCGCTATGCGTTATGCGTTATGCGTTATGCGTTATGCGTTATGCGTTATGCGTTATGCGTTATGCGTTATGCGTTATGCGTTATGCGTTATGCGTTATGCGTTATGCGTTATGCGTTATGCGTTATGCGTTATGCGTTATGCGTTATGCGTTATGCGTTATGCGTTATGCGTTATGCGTTATGCGTTATGCGTTATGCGTTATGCGTTATGCGTTATGCGTTATGCGTTATGCGTTATGCGTTATGCGTTATGGGTTATGAGTTTTGCTTTACGCGTTACGCGTTATGCGCTATGCGTTATGCGTTATGCGTTATGCGTTATGCGTTATGCGTTATGCGTTATGCGTTATGCGTTATGCGTTATGCGTTATGCGTTATGCGTTATGCGTTATGCGTTATGCGTTATGCGTTATGCGTTATGCGTTATGCGTTATGCGTTATGCGTTATGCGTTATGCGTTATGCGTTATGCGTTATGCGTTATGCGTTATGCGTTATGCGTTATGCGTTATGCGTTATGCGTTATGCGTTATGCGTTATGCGTTATGCGTTATGCGTTATGCGTTATGCGTTATGCGTTATGCGTTATGCGTTATGCGTTATGCGTTATGCGTTATGCGTTATGCGTTATGCGTTATGCGTTATGCGTTATGCGTTATGCGTTATGCGTTATGCGTTATGCGTTATGGGTTATGAGTTTTGCTTTACGCGTTAAGCGTTATGCGCTATGGGTTATGCGTTATGCGTTATGCGTTATGCGTTATGCGTTATGCGTTATGCGTTATGCGTTATGCGTTATGCGTTATGCGTTATGCGTTATGCGTTATGCGTTATGCGTTATGCGTTATGCGTTATGCGTTATGCGTTATGCGTTTTGCGTTATGCGTTATGCGTTATGCGTTATGCGTTATGCGTTATGCGTTATGCGTTATGCGTTATGCGTTATGCGTTATGCGTTATGCGTTATGCGTTATGCGTTATGCGTTATGCGTTATGCGTTATGCGTTATGCGTTATGCGTTATGCGTTATGCGTTATGCGTTATGCGCTATGCGTTATGCGTTATGCGTTATGCGTTATGCGTTATGCGTTATGCGTTATGCGTTATGCGTTATGCGTTATGCGTTATGCGTTATGCGTTATGCGTTTTGCGTTATGCGTTATGCGTTATGCGTTATGCGTTATGCGTTATGCGTTATGCGTTATGCGTTATGCGTTATGCGTTATGCGTTATGCGTTATGCGTTATGCGTTATGCGTTATGCGTTATGCGTTATGCGTTATGCGTTATGCGTTATGCGTTATGCGTTATGCGTTATGGGTTATGAGTTTTGCTTTACGCGTTAAGCGTTATGCGCTATGCGTTATGCGTTATGCGTTATGCGTTATGCGTTATGCGTTATGCGTTATGCGTTATGCGTTATGCGTTATGCGTTATGCGTTATGCGTTATGCGTTATGCGTTATGCGTTATGGGTTATGAGTTTTGCTTTACGCGTTAAGCGTTATGCGCTATGCGTTATGCGTTATGCGTTATGCGTTATGCGTTATGCGTTATGCGTTATGCGTTATGCGTTATGCGTTATGCGTTATGCGTTATGCGTTATGCGTTATGCGTTATGCGTTATGCGTTATGCGTTATGCGTTATGCGTTATGCGTTATGCGTTATGCGTTATGCGTTATGCGTTATGCGTTATGCGTTATGCGTTATGCGTTATGCGTTATGCGTTATGCGTTATGCGTTATGCGTTATGCGTTATGCGTTATGCGTTATGCGTTATGCGTTATGGGTTATGAGTTTTGCTTTACGCGTTACGCGTTATGCGCTATGCGTTATGCGTTATGCGTTATGCGTTATGCGTTATGCGTTATGCGTTATGCGTTATGCGTTATGCGTTATGCGTTATGCGTTATGCGTTATGCGTTATGCGTTATGCGTTATGCGTTATGCGTTATGCGTTATGCGTTATGCGTTATGCGTTATGCGTTATGCGTTATGCGTTATGCGTTATGCGTTATGCGTTATGCGTTATGCGTTATGCGTTATGCGTTATGCGTTATGCGTTATGCGTTATGCGTTATGCGTTATGCGTTATGCGTTATGCGTTATGCGTTATGCGTTATGCGTTATGCGTTATGCGTTATGCGTTATGCGTTATGCGTTATGCGTTATGCGTTATGCGTTATGGGTTATGAGTTTTGCTTTACGCGTTAAGCGTTATGCGCTATGGGTTATGCGTTATGCGTTATGCGTTATGCGTTATGCGTTATGCGTTATGCGTTATGCGTTATGCGTTATGCGTTATGCGTTATGCGTTATGCGTTATGCGTTATGCGTTATGCGTTATGCGTTATGCGTTATGCGTTATGCGTTTTGCGTTATGCGTTATGCGTTATGCGTTATGCGTTATGCGTTATGCGTTATGCGTTATGCGTTATGCGTTATGCGTTATGCGTTATGCGTTATGCGTTATGCGTTATGCGTTATGCGTTATGCGTTATGCGTTATGCGTTATGCGTTATGCGTTATGCGTTATGCGTTATGCGCTATGCGTTATGCGTTATGCGTTATGCGTTATGCGTTATGCGTTATGCGTTATGCGTTATGCGTTATGCGTTATGCGTTATGCGTTGTGCGTTATGCGTTATGCGTTATGCGTTATGCGTTTTGCGTTATGCGTTATGCGTTATGCGTTATGCGTTATGCGTTATGCGTTATGCGTTATGCGTTATGCGTTATGCGTTATGCGTTATGCGTTATGCGTTATGCGTTATGCGTTATGCGTTATGCGTTATGCGTTATGCGTTATGCGTTATGCGTTAGGCGTTATGCGTTACGCGTTATGCGTTATGCGTTATGCGTTATGCGTTATGCGTTATGCGTTATGCGTTATGCGTTATGCGTTATGCGTTATGCGTTATGCGTTATGCGTTATGCGTTATGCGTTATGCGTTATGCGTTATGCGTTATGCGTTATGCGTTATGCGTTATGCGTTATGCGTTATGCGTTATGCGTTATGCGTTATGCGTTATGCGTTATGCGTTATGCGTTATGCGTTATGCGTTATGGGTTATGAGTTTTGCTTTACGCGTTAAGCGTTATGCGCTATGCGTTATGCGTTATGCGTTATGCGTTATGCGTTATGCGTTATGCGTTATGCGTTATGCGTTATGCGTTATGCGTTATGCGTTATGCGTTATGCGTTATGCGTTATGCGTTATGCGTTATGCGTTATGCGTTATGCGTTATGCGTTATGGGTTATGAGTTTTGCTTTACGCGTTAAGCGTTATGCGCTATGGGTTATGCGTTATGCGTTATGCGTTATGGGTTATGAGTTTTGCTTTACGCGTTAAGCGTTATGCGCTATGGGTTATGCGTTATGCGTTATGCGTTATGCGTTATGCGTTATGCGTTATGCGTTATGCGTTATGCATTATGCGTTATGCGTTATGCGTTATGCGTTATGCGTTATGCATTATGCGTTATGCGTTATGCGTTATGCGTTATGCGTTATGCGTTATGCGTTATGCGTTATGCGATATGCGTTATGCGTTATGCGTTATGCGTTATGCGTTATGCGTTATGCGTCATGCGTTATGCGTTATGCGTTATGCGTTATGCGTTATGCGTTATGCGTTATGCGTTATGCAATATGCGTTATGCGTTATGCGTTATGCGTTATGCGATATGCATTATGCGTTATGCGTTATGCGTTATGCGTTATGCGCGATGCGTTATGCGTTATGCGTTATGCGTTATGCGTTATGCGTTATGCGTTATGCGTTATGCGTTATGCGTTATGCGTTATGCGTTATGCGTTATGCGTTATGCGTTATGCGTTATGCGTTATGCGTTATGCGTTATGCGTTATGCGTTATGCGTTATGCGTTATGCGTTATGCGTTATGCGTTATGCGTTATGCGTTATGCGTTATGCGTTATGCGTTATGCGTTATGCGTTATGCGTTATGCGTTATGCGTTATGCGTTATGCGTTATGCGTTATGCGTTATGCGTTATGCGTTATGCGTTATGCGTTATGCGTTATGCGTTATGCGTTATGCGTTATGCGTTATGCGTTATGCGTTATGCGTTATGCGTTATGCGTTATGCGTTATGCGTTATGCGTTATGCGTTATGCGTTATGCGTTATGCGTTATGCGTTATGCGTTATGCGTTATGCGTTATGCGTTATGCGTTATGCGTTATGCGTTATGCGTTATGCGTTATGCGTTATGCGTTATGCGTTATGCGTTATGCGTTATGCGTTATGCGTTATGCGTTATGCGTTATGCGTTATGCGTTATGCGTTATGCGTTATGCGTTATGCGTTATGCGTTATGCGTTATGCGTTATGCGTTATGCGTTATGCGTTATGCGTTATGCGTTATGCGTTATGCGTTATGCGTTATGCGTTATGCGTTATGCGTTATGCGTTATGCGTTATGCGTTATGCGTTATGCGTTATGCGTTATGCGTTATGCGTTATGGGTTATGAGTTTTGCTTTACGCGTTAAGCGTTATGCGCTATGGGTTATGCGTTATGCGTTATGCGTTATGCGTTATGCGTTATGCGTTATGCGTTATGCGTTATGCGTTATGCGTTATGCGTTATGCGTTATGCGTTTTGCGTTATGCGTTATGCGTTATGCGTTATGCGTTATGCGTTATGCGTTATGCGTTATGCGTTATGCGTTATGCGTTATGCGTTATGCGTTATGCGTTATGCGTTATGCGTTATGCGTTATGCGTTATGCGTTATGCGTTATGCGTTATGCGTTATGCGTTATGCGTTATGCGTTATGCGTTATGCGTTATGCGTTATGCGTTATGCGTTATGCGTTATGCGTTATGCGTTATGCGTTATGCGTTATGCGTTATGCGTTATGCGTTATGCGTTATGCGTTATGCGTTATGCGTTATGCGTTATGCGTTATGCGTTATGCGTTATGGGTTATGAGTTTTGCTTTACGCGTTAAGCGTTATGCGCTATGCGTTATGCGTTATGCGTTATGCGTTATGCGTTATGCGTTATGCGTTATGCGTTATGCGTTATGCGTTATGCGTTATGCGTTATGCGTTATGCGTTATGCGTTATGCGTTATGGGTTATGCGTTATGCGTTATGCGTTATGCGTTATGCGTTATGCGTTATGCGTTATGCGTTATGCGTTATGCGTTATGCGTTATGCGTTATGCGTTATGCGTTATGCGTTATGCGTTATGCGTTATGCGTTATGCGTTATGCGTTATGCGTTATGCGTTATGCGTTATGCGTTATGCGTTATGCGTTATGCGTTATGCGTTATGCGTTATGCGTTATGCGTTATGCGTTATGCGTTATGCGTTATGCGTTATGCGTTATGCGTTATGCGTTATGCGTTATGCGTTATGCGTTATGCGTTATGCGTTATGCGTTATGCGTTATGGGTTATGAGTTTTGCTTTACGCGTTAAGCGTTATGCGCTATGGGTTATGCGTTATGCGTTATGCGTTATGCGTTATGCGTTATGCGTTATGCGTTATGCGTTATGCGTTATGCGTTATGCGTTATGCGTTATGCGTTATGCGTTATGCGTTATGCGTTATGCGTTATGCGTTATGCGTTATGCGTTATGCGTTATGCGTTATGCGTTATGCGTTATGCGTTATGCGTTATGCGTTATGCGTTATGCGTTATGCGTTATGCGTTATGCGTTATGCGTTATGCGTTATGCGTTATGCGTTATGCGTTATGCGTTATGCGTTATGCGTTATGCGTTATGCGTTATGCGTTATGCGTTATGCGTTATGCGTTATGCGTTATGCGTTATGCGTTATGCGTTATGCATTATGCGTTATGCGTTATGCGTTATGCGTTATGCGATATGCGTTATGCGTTATGCGTTATGCGTTATGCGTTATGCGCGATGCGTTATGCGTTATGCGTTATGCGTTATGCGTTATGCGTTATGCGTTATGCGTTATGCGTTATGCGTTATGCGTTATGCGTTATGCGTTATGCGTTATACGTTATGCGTTATGCGTTATGCGTTATGCGTTATGCGTTATGCGTTATGCGTCATGCGTTATGCGTTATGCGTTATGCGTTATGCGTTATGCGTTATGCGTTATGCATTATGCGTTATGCGTTATGCGTTATGCGTTATGCGATATGCGTTATGCGTTATGCGTTATGCGTTATGCGTTATGCGCGATGCGTTATGCGTTATGCGTTATGCGTTATGCGTTATGCGTTATGCGTTATGCGTTATGCGTTATGCGTTATGCGTTATGCGTTATGCGTTATGCGTTATGCGTTATGCGTTATGCGTTATGCGTTATGCGTTATGCGTTATGCGTTATGCGTTATGCGTTATGCGTTATGCGTTATGCGTTATGCGTTATGCGTTATGCGTTATGCGTTATGCGTTATGCGTTATGCGTTATGCGTTATGCGTTATGCGTTATGCGTTATGCGTTATGCGTAATGCTTTATGCGTTATGCGTTATTCGTTAAGCGTTATGCGTTATGCTTTATGCGTTATGCGTTATGCGTTATGCGTTATGCGTTATGGGCTATGCGTTATGCGTTATGCGTTATGCGTTATGCGTTATGCGTTATGCGTTATGCGTTATGCGTTATGCGTTATGCGTTATGCGTTATGCGTTATGCGTTATGCGTTATGCGTTATGCGTTATGCGTTATGCGTTATGCGTTATGCGTTATGCGTTATGCGTTATGCGTTATGCGTTATGCGTTATGCGTTATGCGTTATGCGTTATGCGTTATGCGTTATGCGTTATGCGTTATGCGTTATGCGTTATGCGTTATGCGTTATGCGTTATGCGTTATGCGTTATGCGTTATGCGTTATGCGTTATGCGTTATGCGTTATGCGTTATGCGTTATGCGTTATGCGTTATGCGTTATGCGTCATGCGTCATGCGTTATGCGTTATGCGTTATGCGTTATGCGTTATGCGTTATGCGTTATGCGTTATGCGTTATGCGTTATGCGTTATGCGTTATGCGTTATGCGTTATGCGTTATGCGTTATGCGTTATGCGTTATGCGTTATGCGTTATGCGTTATGCGTTATGCGTTATGCGTTATGCGTTATGCGTTATGCGTTATGCGTTATGCGTTATGCGTTATGCGTTATGCGTTATGCGTTATGCGTTATGCGTTATGCGTTATGCGTTATGCGTTATGCGTTATGCGTTATGCGTTATGCGTTATGCGTTATGCGTTATGCGTTATGCGTTATGCGTTATGCGTTATGCGTTATGCGTTATGCGTTATGCGTTATGCGTTATGCGTTATGCGTTATGCGTTATGCGTTATGCGTTATGCGTTATGCGTTATGCGTTATGCGTTATGCGTTATGCGTTATGCGTCATGCGTTATGCGTTATGCGTTATGCGTTATGCGTTATGCGTTATGCGTTATGCGTTATGCGTTATGCGTTATGCGTTATGCGTTATGCGTTATGCGTTATGCGTTATGCGTTATGCGTTATGCGTTATGCGTTATGCGTTATGCGTTATGCGTTATGCGTTATGCGTTATGCGTTATGCGTTATGCGTTATGCGTTATGCGTTATGCGTTATGCGTTATGCGTTATGCGTTATGCGTTATGCGTTATGCGTTATGCGTTATGCGTTATGCGTTATGCGTTATGCGTTATGCGTTATGCGTTATGCGTTATGCGTTATGCGTTATGCGTTATGCGTTATGCGTTATGCGTTATGCGTTATGCGTTATGCGTTATGCGTTATGCGTTATGCGTTATGCGTTATGCGTTATGCGTTATGCGTTATGCGTTATGCGTTATGCGTTATGCGTTATGCGTTATGCGTTATGCGTTATGCGTTATGCGTTATGCGTTATGCGTTATGCGTTATGCGTTATGCGTTATGCGTTATGCGTTATGCGTTATGCGTTATGCGTTATGCGTTATGCGTTATGCGTTATGCGTTATGCGTTATGCGTTATGCGTTATGCGTTATGCGTTATGCGTTATGCGTTATGCGTTATGCGTTATGCGTTATGCGTTATGCGTTATGGGTTATGCGTTATGCGTTATGCGTTATGCGTTATGCGTTATGCGTTATGCGTTATGCGTTATGCGTTATGCGTTATGCGTTATGCGTTATGCGTTATGCGTTATGCGTTATGCGTTATGCGTTATGCGTTATGCGTTATGCGTTATGCGTTATGCGTTATGCGTTATGCGTTATGCGTTATGCGTTATGCGTTATGGGTTATGAATTTTGCTTTACGCGTTAAGCGTTATGCGCTATGGGTTATGCGTTATGCGTTATGCGTTATGCGTTATGCGTTATGCGTTATGCGTTATGCGTTATGCGTTATGCGTTATGCGTTATGCGTTATGCGTTATGCGTTATGCGTTTTGCGTTATGCGTTATGCGTTATGCGTTACGCGTTATGCGTTATGCGTTATGCGTTATGCGTTATGCGTTATGCGTTATGCGTTATGCGTTATGCGTTATGCGTTATGCGTTATGCGTTATGCGTTATGCGTTATGCGTTATGCGTTATGCGTTATGCGTTATGCGTTATGCGTTATGCGTTATGCGTTATGCGTTATGCGTTATGCGTTATGCGATATGCGTTATGCGTTATGCGTTATGCGTTATGCGTTATGCGCGATGCGTTATGCGTTATGCGTTATGCGTTATGCGTTATGCGTTATGCGTTATGCGTTATGCGTTATGCGTTATGCGTTATGCGTTATGCGTTATGCGTTATGCGTTATGCGTTATGCGTTATGCGTTATGCGTTATGCGTTATGCGTTATGCGTTATGCGTTATGCGTTATGCGTTATGGGTTATGCGTTATGCGTTATGCGTTATGCGTTATGCGTTATGCGTTATGCGTTATGCGTTATGCGTTATGCGTTATGCGTTATGCGTTATGCGTTATGCGTTATGCGTTATGCGTTATGCGTTATGCGTTATGCGTTATGCGTTATGCGTTATGCGTTATGCGTTATGCGTTATGCGTTATGCGTTATGCGTTATGCGTTATGCGTTATGCGTTATGCGTTATGCGTTATGCGTTATGCGTTATGCGTTATGCGTTATGCGTTATGCGTTATGCGTTATGCGTTATGCGTTATGCGTTATGGGTTATGAGTTTTGCTTTACGCGTTAAGCGTTATGCGCTATGGGTTATGCGTTATGCGTTATGCGTTATGGGTTATGAGTTTTGCTTTACGCGTTAAGCGTTATGCGCTATGGGTTATGCGTTATGCGTTATGCGTTATGCGTTATGCGTTATGCGTTATGCGTTATGCATTATGCGTTATGCGTTATGCGTTATGCGTTATGCGTTATGCATTATGCGTTATGCGTTATGCATTATGCGTTATGCGTTATGCGTTATGCGTTATGCGTTATACGTTATGCGTTATGCGTTATGCGTTATGCGTTATGCGTTATGCGTTATGCGTCATGCGTTATGCGTTATGCGTTATGCGTTATGCGTTATGCGTTATGCGTTATGCGTTATGCGTTATGCGTTATGCGTTATGCGATATGCGTTATGCGTTATGCGTTATGCGTTATGCGTTATGCGCGATGCGTTATGCGTTATGCGTTATGCGTTATGCGTTATGCGTTATGCGTTATGCGTTATGCGTTATGCGTTATGCGTTATGCGTTATGCGTTATGCGTTATGCGTTATGCGTTATGCGTTATGCGTTATGCGTTATGCGTTATGCGTTATGCGTTATGCGTTATGCGTTATGCGTTATGCGTTATGCGTTATGCGTTATGCGTTATGCGTTATGGGTTATGCGTTATGCGTTATGCGTTATGCGTTATGCGTTATGCGTTATGCGTTATGCGTTATGCGTTATGCGTTATGCGTTATGCGTTATGCGTTATGCGTTATGCGTTATGCGTTATGCGTTATGCGTTATGCGTTATGCGTTATGCGTTATGCGTTATGCGTTATGCGTTATGCGTTATGCGTTATGCGTTATGCGTTATGCGTTATGCGTTATGCGTTATGCGTTATGCGTTATGCGTTATGCGTTATGCGTTATGCGTTATGCGTTATGCGTTATGCGTTATGCGTTATGCGTTATGCGTTATGCGTTATGCGTTATGCGTTATGCGTTATGCGTTATGCGTTATGCGTTATGCGTTATGCGTTATGCGTTATGCGTTATGCGTTATGCGTTATGCGTTATGCGTTATGCGTTATGCGTTATGCGTTCTGCGTTATGCGTTATGCGTTATGCGTTATGCGTTATGCGTTATGCGTTATGCGTTATGCGTTATGCGTTATGGGTTATGAGTTTTGCTTTACGCGTTAAGCGTTATGCGCTATGGGTTATGCGTTATGCGTTATGCGTTATGCGTTATGCGTTATGCGTTATGCGTTATGCATTAGGCGTTATGGATTATGCGTTATGCATTGTGCGTTATGCGATATGACTTTTGCATTATGCGTTATGCGTTATGCGTTATCGGCTTTGCGTTATGCGTCATGCGTTATGGGTTATGCGTTATCCGTTGTGGATTATGCGTAATGCATTATGCGTTATGCGTTATGCGTTTTGCGTTATGTGTTATGCGTTATGGGTTATGCGTCATGCGTTATGCGTTATGCGTTATGCGTTATGCGTTATGCGTTATGCGTTATGCGTTATGCGTTATGCGTTATGCGTTATGCGTTATGCGTTATGCGTTATGCGTTATGCGTTATGCGTTATGCGTTATGCGTTATGCGTTATGCGTTATGCGTTATGCGTTATGCGTTATGCGTTATGCGTTATGCGTTATGGGTTATGAGTTTTGCTTTACGCGTTAAGCGTTATGCGCTATGGGTTATGCGTTATGCGTTATGCATTATGCGTTATGCGTTATGCGTTATGCGTTATGCGTTATGCGTCATGCGTTATGCGTTATGCGTTATGCGTTATGCGTTATGCGTTATGCATTATGCGTTATGCGTTATGCGTTATGCGTTATGCGATATGCGTTATGCGTTATGCGTTATGCGTTATGCGTTATGCGCGATGCGTTATGCGTTATGCGTTATGCGTTATGCGTTATGCGTTATGCGTTATGCGTTATGCGTTATGCGTTATGCGTTATGCGTTATGCGTTATGCGTTATGCGTTATGCGTTATACGTTATGCGTTATGCGTTATGCGTTATGCGTTATGCGTTATGCGTTATGCGTTATGCGTCATGCGTTATGCGTTATGCGTTATGCGTTATGCGTTATGCGTTATGCGTTATGCGTTATGCGTTATGCGTTATGCGTTATGCGTTATGCGTTATGCGTTATGCGTTATGCGTTATGCGTTATGCGTTATGCGTTATGCGATATGCGTTATGCGTTATGCGTTATGCGTTATGCGTTATGCGCGATGCGTTATGCGTTATGCGTTATGCGTTATGCGTTATGCGTTATGCGTTATGCGTTATGCGTTATGCGTTATGCGTTATGCGTTATGCGTTATGCGTTATGCGTTATGCGTTATGCGTTATGCGTTATGCGTTATGCGTTATGCGTTATGCGTTATGCGTTATGCGTTATGCGTTATGCGTTATGCGTTATGCGTTATGCGTTATGCGTTATGCGTTATGCGTTATGCGTTATGGGTTATGCGTTATGCGTTATGCGTTATGCGTTATGCGTTATGCGTTATGCGTTATGCGTTATGCGTTATGCGTTATGCGTTATGCGTTATGCGTTATGCGTTATGCGTTATGCGTTATGCGTTATGCGTTATGCGTTATGCGTTATGCGTTATGCGTTATGCGTTATGCGTTATGCGTTATGCGTTATGCGTTATGCGTTATGCGTTATGCGTTATGCGTTATGCGTTATGCGTTATGCGTTATGCGTTATGCGTTATGCGTTATGCGTTATGCGTTATGCGTTATGCGTTATGCGTTATGCGTTATGCGTTATGCGTTATGCGTTATGCGTTATGCGTTATGCGTTATGCGTTATGCGTTATGCGTTATGCGTTATGCGTTATGCGTTATGCGTTATGCGTTATGCGTTATGCGTTATGCGTTATGCGTTATGCGTTATGCGTTATGCGTTATGCGTTATGCGTTATGCGTTATGCGTTATGCGTTATGCGTTATGCGTTATGGGTTATGAGTTTTGCTTTACGCGTTAAGCGTTATGCGCTATGGGTTATGCGTTATGCGTTATGCGTTATGCGTTATGCGTTATGCATTAGGCGTTATGGATTATGCGTTATGCATTGTGCGTTATGCGATATGACTTTTGCATTATGCGTTATGCGTTATGCGTTATCGGCTTTGCGTTATGCGTCATGCGTTATGGGTTATGCGTTATCCGTTGTGGATTATGCGTAATGCATTATGCGTTATGCGTTATGCGTTTTGCGTTATGTGTTATGCGTTATGGGTTATGCGTCATGCGTTATGCGTTATGCGTTATGCGTTATGCGTTATGCGTTATGCGTTATGCGTTATGCGTTATGCGTTATGCGTTATGCGTTATGCGTTATGCGTTATGCGTTATGCGTTATGCGTTATGCGTTATGCGTTATGCGTTATGCGTTATGCGTTATGCGTTATGCGTTATGCGTTATGCGTTATGCGTTATGCGTTATGCGTTATGCGTTATGCGTTATGCGTTATGCGTTATGGGTTATGAGTTTTGCTTTACGCGTTAAGCGTTATGCGCTATGGGTTATGCGTTATGCGTTATGCATTATGCGTTATGCCTTATGCGTTATGCTTTATGCTGACGCCTTATGCGTTATGCGTTATGCGTTATGCGTTATGCGTTACGCGTTATGCGTTATGCGTTATGCGTTATGCGTTATGCGTTATGCGTTATGCGTTATGCGTTATGCGTTATGCGTTATGCGTTATGCGTTATGCGTTATGCGTTATGCGTTATGCGTTATGCGTTATGCGTTATGCGTTATGCGTTATGCGTTATGCGTTATGCGTTATGCGTTATGCGTTATGCGTTATGCGTTATGCGTTATGCGTTATGCGTTATGCGTTATGGGTTATGGGTTATGCGTTATGCGTTATACGTTATGCGTTATGCGTTATGCGTTATGCGTTATGCGTTATGCGTTATGCGTTATGCGTTATGCGTTATGCGTTATGCGTTATGCGTTATGCGTTATGCGTTATGCGTTATGCGTTATGCGTTATGCGTTATGCGTTATGCGTTATGCGTTATGCGTTATGCGTTATGCGTTATGCGTTATGCGTTATGCGTTATGCGTTATGCGTTATGCGTTATGCGTTATGGGTTATGAGTTTTACTTTACGCGTTAAGCGTTATGCGCTATGCGTTATGCGTTATGCGTTATGCGTTATGCGTTATGCGTTATGCGTTATGCGTTATGCGTTATGCGTTATGCGTTATGCGTTATGCGTTATGCGTTATGCGTTATGCGTTATGCGTTATGCGTTATGCGTTATGCGTTATGCGTTATGCGTTATGCGTTATGCGTTATGCGTTATGCGTTATGCGTTATGCGTTATGCGTTATGCGTTATGCGTTATGCGTTATGCGTTATGCGTTATGCGTTATGCGTTATGCGTTATGCGTTATGCGTTATGCGTTATGCGTTATGCGTTATGCGTTATGCGTTATGCGTTATGCGTTATGCGTTATGCGTTATGCGTTATGCGTTATGCGTTATGCGTTATGCGTTATGCGTTATGCGTTATGCGTTATGCGTTATGCGTTATGCGTTATGCGTTATGCGTTATGCGTTATGCGTTATGCGTTATGCGTTATGCGTTATGCGTTATGCGTTATGCGTTATGCGTTATGCGTTATGCGTTATGCGTTATGCGTTATGCGTTATGCGTTATGCGTTATGCGTTATGGGTTATGAGTTTTGCTTTACGCGTTAAGCGTTATGCGCTATGCATTATGCGTTATGCGTTATGCGTTATGCGTTATGCGTTATGCGTTATGCGTTATGCGTTATGGGTTATGAGTTTTGCTTTACGCGTTAAGCGTTATGCGCTATGGGTTATGCGTTATGCGTTATGCATTATGCGTTATGCCTTATGCGTTATGCTTTATGCTGACGCCTTATGCGTTATGCGTTATGCGTTATGCGTTATGCGTTATGCGTTATGCGTTATGCGTTATGCGTTATGCGTTATGCGTTATGCGTTATGCGTTATGCGTTATGCGTTATGCGTTATGCGTTATGCGTTATGCGTTATGCGTTATGCGTTATGCGTTATGCGTTATGCGTTATGCGTTATGCGTTATGCGTTATGCGTTATGCGTTATGCGTTATGCGTTATGCGTTATGCGTTATGCGTTATGCGTTATGCGTTATGGGTTATGGGTTATGGGTTATGCGTTATGCGTTATGCGTTATGCGTTATGCGTTATGCGTTATGCGTTATGCGTTATGCGTTATGCGTTATGCGTTATGCGTTATGCGTTATGCGTTATGCGTTATGCGTTATGCGTTATGCGTTATGCGTTATGCGTTATGCGTTATGCGTTATGCGTTATGCGTTATGCGTTATGCGTTATGCGTTATGCGTTATGCGTTATGCGTTATGCGTTATGCGTTATGCGTTATGCGTTATGCGTTATGCGTTATGCGTTATGCGTTATGCGTTATGCGTTATGCGTTATGCGTTATGCGTTATGCGTTATGCGTTATGCGTTATGCGTTATGCGTTATGCGTTATGCGTTATGGGTTATGAGTTTTGCTTTACGCGTTAAGCGTTATGCGCTATGGGTTATGCGTTATGCGTTATGCGTTATGCGTTATGCGTTATGCGTTATGCGTTAGGCGTTATGGATTATGCGTTATGCATTGTGCGTTATGCGATATGACTTTTGCATTATGCGTTATGCGTTATGCGTTATCGGCTTTGCGTTATGCGTCATGCGTTATGGGTTATGCGTTATCCGTTGTGGATTATGCGTAATGCATTATGCGTTATGCGTTATGCGTTTTGCGTTATGTGTTATGCGTTATGGGTTATGCGTCATGCGTTATGCGTTATGCGTTATGCGTTATGCGTTATGCGTTATGCGTTATGCGTTATGCGTTATGCGTTATGCGTTATGCGTTATGCGTTATGCGTTATGCGTTATGCGTTATGCGTTATGCGTTATGCATTATGCGTTATGCGTTATGCGTTATGCGTTATGCGTTATGCGTTATGCGTTATGCGTTATGGGTTATGAGTTTTGCTTTACGCGTTAAGCGTTATGCGCTATGGGTTATGCGTTATGCGTTATGCATTATGCGTTATGCCTTATGCGTTATGCTTTATGCTGACGCCTTATGCGTTATGCGTTATGCGTTATGCGTTATGCGTTACGCGTTATGCGTTATGCGTTATGCGTTATGCGTTATGCGTTATGCGTTATGCGTTATGCGTTATGCGTTATGCGTTATGCGTTATGCGTTATGCGTTATGCGTTATGCGTTATGCGTTATGCGTTATGCGTTATGCGTTATGCGTTATGCGTTATGCGTTATGCGTTATGCGTTATGCGTTATGCGTTATGCGTTATGCGTTATGCGTTATGCGTTATGCGTTATGCGTTATGCGTTATGCGTTATGCGTTATGCGTTATGCGTTATGGGTTATGGGTTATGCGTTATGCGTTATACGTTATGCGTTATGCGTTATGCGTTATGCGTTATGCGTTATGCGTTATGCGTTATGCGTTATGCGTTATGCGTTATGCGTTATGCGTTATGCGTTATGCGTTATGCGTTATGCGTTATGCGTTATGCGTTATGCGTTATGCGTTATGCGTTATGCGTTATGCGTTATGCGTTATGCGTTATGCGTTATGCGTTATGCGTTATGCGTTATGCGTTATGCGTTATGCGTTATGCGTTATGCGTTATGCGTTA
>NW_027469533.1:0-107750 GCF_051020765.1 Lasioglossum baleicum
AAAACACGTGCGAGAGGATGCATCCCGCAGGGTAGTCGAGTAAAAACACGTGCGAGAGGATGCATCCCGCAGGCTAGTCGAGTAAAAACACGTGCGAGGTTTTGTGGGATGCGCATGCGCAGGTTTTGTGGGATGCGCATGCGCAGGTTTTGTGGGATGCGCATGCGCAGGTTTTTTGGGATGCGCATGGCTAGTCGAGCAAAAACACGTGCGAGAGGATGCATCCCGCAGACTAGTCGAGTAAAAACACGTGCGAGAGGATGCTTCCCGCAGGCTAGTCGAGTAAAAACACGTGCGAGAGGATGCATCCCGCAGGCTAGTCGAGTAAAAACACGTGCGAGAGGATGCATCCCGCAGGATAGTCGAGTAAAAACACGTGCGAGAGGATGCATCCCGCAAGCTAGTCGAGTAAAAACACGTGCGAGAGGATGCATCCCGCAGGCTAGTCGAGTAAAAACACGTGCGAGGTTTTGTGGGATGCGCATGCGCAGGTTTTGTGGGATGCGCATGCGCAGGTTTTTTGGGATGCGCATGCGCAGGTTTTTTGGGATGCGCATGCCTAGTCGAGCAAAAACACGTGCGAGAGGATGCATCCCGCAAGCTAGTCGAGCAAAAACACGTGCGAGAGGATGCATCCCGCAGGCTAGTCGAGTAAAAACACGTGCGAGAGGATGCATCCCGCAGGCTAGTCGAGTAAAAACACGTGCGAGAGGATGCATCCCGCAGGCTAGTCGAGTAAAAACACGTGCGAGGTTTTGTGGGATGCGCATGCGCAGGTTTTGTGGGATGCGCATGCGCAGGTTTTTTGGGATTCTCATGGCTAGTCGAGCAAAAACACGTGCGAGAGGATGCATCCCGCAGGCTAGTCGAGCAAAAACACGTGCGTAAGGATGCATCCCGCAGGCTAGTCGAGTAAAAACACGTGCGAGAGGATGCATCCCGCAGGCTAGTCGAGCAAAAACACGTGCGAGAGGATGCTTCCCGCAGGCTAGTCGAGCAAAAACACGTGCGAGAGGATGCATCCCGCAGGCTAGTCAAGTAAAAACACGTGCGAGAGGATGCATCCCGCAGGCTAGTCGAGCACAAACACGTGCGAGAGGATGCATCCCGCAGGCTAGTCGAGCAAATACACGTGCGAGAGGATGCATCCTGCAGGCTAGTCGAGCAAAAACACGTGCGAGAGGATGCATCCCGCAGGCTAGTCGAGCAAAAACACGTGCGAGAGGATGCATCCCGCAGACTAGTCGAGTAAAAACATGTGCGAGAGGATGCATCCCGCAGGCTAGTCGAGTAAAAACACGTGCGAGAGGATGCATCCCGCAGGCTAGTCGAGTAAAAACACGTGCGAGAGGATGCATCCCGCAGACTAGTCGAGTAAAAACATGTGCGAGAGGATGCATCCCGCAGGCTAGTCGAATAAAAACACGTGCGAGGTTTTGTGGGATGCGCATGCGCAGGTTTTGTGGGATGCGCATGCGCAGGTTTTTTGGGATGCGCATGGCTAGTCGAGCAAAAACACGTGCGAGAGGATGCATCCCGCAGGCTAGTCGAGCAAAAACACGTGCGAGAGGATGCATCCCGCAGGCTAGTCGAGCAAAAACACGTGCGAGAGGATGCATCCCGCAGGCTAGTCGAGTAAAAACACGTGCGAGAGGATGCATCCGGCAGGCTAGTCGAGTAAAAACACGTGCGAGAGGATGCTTCCCGCAGGCTAGTCGAGTAAAAACACGTGCGAGAGGATGCATCCCGCAGGCTAGTCGAGTAAAAACACTTGCGAGAGGATGCATCCCGCAGGCTAGTCGAGTAAAAACACGTGCGAGGTTTTGTGGGATGCGCATGCGCAGGTTTTGTGGGATGCGCATGCGCAGGTTTTTTGGGATGCGCATGCGCAGGTTTTTTGGGATGCGCATGCCTAGTCGAGCAAAAACACGTGCGAGAGGATGCTTCCCGCAGGCTAGTCGAGTAAAAACACGTGCGAGAGGATGCATCCCGCAGGCTAGTCGAGCAAAAACACGTGCGAGAGGATGCATCCCGCAGACTAGTCGAGTAAAAACATGTGCCAGAGGATGCTTCCCGCAGGCTAGTCGAGTAAAAACACGTGCGAGAGGATGCATCCCGCAGGCTAGTCGAGCAAAAACACGTGCGAGAGGATGCATCCCGCAGGCTAGTCGAGTAAAAACACGTGCGAGAGGATGCATCCCGCAGGCTAGTCGAGTAAAAACACGTGCGAGAGGATGCATCCCGCAGGCTAGTCGAGCAAAAACACGTGCGAGAGGATGCATCCCGCAGGCTAGTCGAGCAAAAACACGTGCGAGAGGATGCATCCCGCAGGCTAGTCAAGTAAAAACACGTGCGAGAGGATGCATCCCGCAGGCTAGTCGAGCACAAACACGTGCGAGAGGATGCATCCCGCAGGCTAGTCGAGCAAATACACGTGCGAGAGGATGCATCCCGCAGGCTAGTCGAGCAAAAACACGTGCGAGAGGATGCATCCCGCAGGCTAGTCGAGCAAAAACACGTGCGAGAGGATGCATCCCGCAGACTAGTCGAGTAAAAACATGTGCGAGAGGATGCATCCCGCAGGCTAGTCGAGTAAAAACACGTGCGAGAGGATGCATCCCGCAGGCTAGTCGAGTAAAAACACGTGCGAGAGGATGCATCCCGCAGGCTAGTCGAGTAAAAACACGTGCGAGGTTTTGTGGGATGCGCATGCGCAGGTTTTTTGGGATGCGCATGGCTAGTCGAGCAAAAACACGTGCGAGAGGATGCATCCCGCAGGCTAGTCGAGCAAAAACACGTGCGAGAGGATGCATCCCGCAGGCTAGTCGAGCAAAAACACGTGCGAGAGGATGCATCCCGCAGGCTAGTCGAGCAAAAACACGTGCGAGAGGATGCATCCCGCAGGCTAGTCGAGCAAAAACACGTGCGAGAGGATGCATCCCGCAGACTAGTCGAGTAAAAGCACGTGCGAGAGGATGCTTCCCGCAGGCTAGTCGAGTAAAAACACGTGCGAGAGGATGCTTCCCGCAGGCTAGTCGAGTAAAAACACGTGCGAGAGGATGCATCCCGCAGGCTAGTCGAGTAAAAACACGTGCGAGAGGATGCATCCCGCAGGCTAGTCGAGTAAAAACACGTGCGAGAGGATGCATCCCGCAGGCTAGTCGAGTAAAAACACTTGCGAGAGGATGCATCCCGCAGGCTAGTCGAGTAAAAACACGTGCGAGGTTTTGTGGGATGCGCATGCGCAGGTTTTGTGGGATGCGCATGCGCAGGTTTTTTGGGATGCGCATGCGCAGGTTTTTTGGGATGCGCATGCCTAGTCGAGCAAAAACACGTGCGAGAGGATGCATCCCGCAGGGTAGTCGAGTAAAAACACGTGCGAGAGGATGCATCCCGCAGGCTAGTCGAGTAAAAACACGTGCGAGAGGATGCATCCCGCAGGCTAGTCGAGCAAAAACACGTGCGAGAGGATGCATCCCGCAGGCTAGTCGAGCAAAAACACGTGCGAGAGGATGCATCCCGCAGGCTAGTCGAGTAAAAACACGTGCGAGAGGATGCATCCCGCAGGCTAGTCGAGTAAAAACACGTGCGAGGTTTTGTGGGATGCGCATGCGCAGGTTTTTTGGGATGCGCATGGCTAGTCGAGCAAAAACACGGGCGAGAGGATGCATCCCGCAGGGTAGTCGAGCAAAAACACGTGCGAGAGGATGCATCCCGCAGGCTAGTCGAGCAAAAACACGTGCGAGAGGATGCATCCCGCAGGCTAGTCGAGTAAAAACACGTGCGAGAGGATGCATCCCGCAGGCTAGTCGAGTAAAAACACGTGCGAGAGGATGCATCCCGCAAGCTAGTCGAGTAAAAACACGTGCGAGGTTTTGTGGGATGCGCATGCGCAGGTTTTGTGGGATGCGCATGCGCAGGTTTTTTGGGATGCGCATGGCTAGTCGAGCAAAAACACGTGCGAGAGGATGCATCCCGCAGACTAGTCGAGTAAAAACACGTGCGAGAGGATGCTTCCCGCAGGCTAGTCGAGTAAAAACACGTGCGAGAGGATGCATCCCGCAAGCTAGTCGAGTAAAAACACGTGCGAGAGGATGCATCCCGCAGGCTAGTCGAGTAAAAACACGTGCGAGGTTTTGTGGGATGCGCATGCGCAGGTTTTGTGGGATGCGCATGCGCAGGTTTTTTGGGATGCGCATGCCTAGTCGAGCAAAAACACGTGCGAGAGGATGCATCCCGCAAGCTAGTTGAGTAAAAACACGTGCGAGAGGATGCATCCCGCAGGCTAGTCGAGTAAAAACACGTGCGAGAGGATGCATCCCGCAGGCTAGTCGAATAAAAACACGTGCGAGGTTTTGTGGGATGCGCATGCGCAGGTTTTGTGGGATGCGCATGCGCAGGTTTTTTGGGATGCGCATGGCTAGTCGAGCAAAAACACGTGCGAGAGGATGCATCCCGCAGGCTAGTCGAGCAAAAACACGTGCGAGAGGATGCATCCCGCAGGCTAGTCGAGCAAAAACACGTGCGAGAGGATGCATCCCGCAGGCTAGTCGAGTAAAAACACGTGCGAGAGGATGCATCCGGCAGGCTAGTCGAGTAAAAACACGTGCGAGAGGATGCATCCCGCAGGCTAGTCGAGCAAAAACACGTGCGAGAGGATGCATCCCGCAGGGTAGTCGAGTAAAAACACGTGCGAGAGGATGCATCCCGCAGGCTAGTCGAGCAAAAACACGTGCGAGAGGATGCATCCCGCAGGGTAGTCGAGTAAAAACACGTGCGAGAGGATGCATCCCGCAGGCTAGTCGAGTAAAAACACGTGCGAGGTTTTGTGGGATGCGCATGCGCAGGTTTTGTGGGATGCGCATGCGCAGGTTTTGTGGGATGCGCATGCGCAGGTTTTTTGGGATGCGCATGGCTAGTCGAGCAAAAACACGTGCGAGAGGATGCATCCCGCAGACTAGTCGAGTAAAAACACGTGCGAGAGGATGCTTCCCGCAGGCTAGTCGAGTAAAAACACGTGCGAGAGGATGCATCCCGCAGGCTAGTCGAGTAAAAACACGTGCGAGAGGATGCATCCCGCAGGATAGTCGAGTAAAAACACGTGCGAGAGGATGCATCCCGCAAGCTAGTCGAGTAAAAACACGTGCGAGAGGATGCATCCCGCAGGCTAGTCGAGTAAAAACACGTGCGAGGTTTTGTGGGATGCGCATGCGCAGGTTTTGTGGGATGCGCATGCGCAGGTTTTTTGGGATGCGCATGCGCAGGTTTTTTGGGATGCGCATGCCTAGTCGAGCAAAAACACGTGCGAGAGGATGCATCCCGCAAGCTAGTCGAGCAAAAACACGTGCGAGAGGATGCATCCCGCAGGCTAGTCGAGTAAAAACACGTGCGAGAGGATGCATCCCGCAGGCTAGTCGAGTAAAAACACGTGCGAGAGGATGCATCCCGCAGGCTAGTCGAGTAAAAACACGTGCGAGGTTTTGTGGGATGCGCATGCGCAGGTTTTGTGGGATGCGCATGCGCAGGTTTTTTGGGATTCTCATGGCTAGTCGAGCAAAAACACGTGCGAGAGGATGCATCCCGCAGGCTAGTCGAGCAAAAACACGTGCGTAAGGATGCATCCCGCAGGCTAGTCGAGTAAAAACACGTGCGAGAGGATGCATCCCGCAGGCTAGTCGAGCAAAAACACGTGCGAGAGGATGCTTCCCGCAGGCTAGTCGAGCAAAAACACGTGCGAGAGGATGCATCCCGCAGGCTAGTCAAGTAAAAACACGTGCGAGAGGATGCATCCCGCAGGCTAGTCGAGCACAAACACGTGCGAGAGGATGCATCCCGCAGGCTAGTCGAGCAAATACACGTGCGAGAGGATGCATCCTGCAGGCTAGTCGAGCAAAAACACGTGCGAGAGGATGCATCCCGCAGGCTAGTCGAGCAAAAACACGTGCGAGAGGATGCATCCCGCAGACTAGTCGAGTAAAAACATGTGCGAGAGGATGCATCCCGCAGGCTAGTCGAGTAAAAACACGTGCGAGAGGATGCATCCCGCAGGCTAGTCGAGTAAAAACACGTGCGAGAGGATGCATCCCGCAGGCTAGTCGAGTAAAAACACGTGCGAGGTTTTGTGGGATGCGCATGCGCAGGTTTTTTGGGATGCGCATGGCTAGTCGAGCAAAAACACGTGCGAGAGGATGCATCCCGCAGGCTAGTCGAGCAAAAACACGTGCGAGAGGATGCATCCCGCAGGCTAGTCGAGCAAAAACACGTGCGAGAGGATGCATCCCGCAGGCTAGTCGAGCAAATCACGTGCGAGAGGATGCATCCCGCAGGCTAGTCGAGCAAAAACACGTGCGAGAGGATGCATCCCGCAGACTAGTCGAGTAAAAGCACGTGCGAGAGGATGCTTCCCGCAGGCTAGTCGAGTAAAAACACGTGCGAGAGGATGCTTCCCGCAGGCTAGTCGAGTAAAAACACGTGCGAGAGGATGCATCCCGCAGGCTAGTCGAGTAAAAACACGTGCGAGAGGATGCATCCCGCAGGCTAGTCGAGTAAAAACACGTGCGAGAGGATGCATCCCGCAGACTAGTCGAGTAAAAGCACGTGCGAGAGGATGCTTCCCGCAGGCTAGTCGAGTAAAAACACGTGCGAGAGGATGCATCCCGCAGGCTAGTCGAGTAAAAACACGTGCGAGAGGATGCATCCCGCAGGCTAGTCGAGTAAAAACACGTGCGAGAGGATGCATCCCGCAGGCTAGTCGAGTAAAAACACTTGCGAGAGGATGCATCCCGCAGGCTAGTCGAGTAAAAACACGTGCGAGGTTTTGTGGGATGCGCATGCGCAGGTTTTGTGGGATGCGCATGCGCAGGTTTTTTGGGATGCGCATGCGCAGGTTTTTTGGGATGCGCATGCCTAGTCGAGCAAAAACACGTGCGAGAGGATGCTTCCCGCAGGCTAGTCGAGTAAAAACACGTGCGAGAGGATGCATCCCGCAGGCTAGTCGAGCAAAAACACGTGCGAGAGGATGCATCCCGCAGACTAGTCGAGTAAAAACATGTGCCAGAGGATGCTTCCCGCAGGCTAGTCGAGTAAAAACACGTGCGAGAGGATGCATCCCGCAGGCTAGTCGAGCAAAAACACGTGCGAGAGGATGCATCCCGCAGGCTAGTCGAGTAAAAACACGTGCGAGAGGATGCATCCCGCAGGCTAGTCGAGTAAAAACACGTGCGAGAGGATGCATCCCGCAGGCTAGTCGAGCAAAAACACGTGCGAGAGGATGCATCCCGCAGGCTAGTCGAGTAAAAACACGTGCGAGAGGATGCATCCGGCAGGCTAGTCGAGTAAAAACACGTGCGAGAGGATGCATCCCGCAGGCTAGTCGAGCGAAAAACACGTGCGAGAGGATGCATCCCGCAGGGTAGTCGAGTAAAAACACGTGCGAGAGGATGCATCCCGCAGGCTAGTCGAGCAAAAACACGTGCGAGAGGATGCATCCCGCAGGGTAGTCGAGTAAAAACACGTGCGAGAGGATGCATCCCGCAGGCTAGTCGAGTAAAAACACGTGCGAGGTTTTGTGGGATGCGCATGCGCAGGTTTTGTGGGATGCGCATGCGCAGGTTTTTTGGGATGCGCATGGCTAGTCGAGCAAAAACACGTGCGAGAGGATGCATCCCGCAGACTAGTCGAGTAAAAACACGTGCGAGAGGATGCTTCCCGCAGGCTAGTCGAGTAAAAACACGTGCGAGAGGATGCATCCCGCAGGCTAGTCGAGTAAAAACACGTGCGAGAGGATGCATCCCGCAGGCTAGTCGAGTAAAAACACGTGCGAGAGGATGCATCCCGCAAGCTAGTCGAGTAAAAACACGTGCGAGAGGATGCATCCCGCAGGCTAGTCGAGTAAAAACACGTGCGAGGTTTTGTGGGATGCGCATGCGCAGGTTTTGTGGGATGCGCATGCGCAGGTTTTTTGGGATGCGCATGCGCAGGTTTTTTGGGATGCGCATGCCTAGTCGAGCAAAAACACGTGCGAGAGGATGCTTCCCGCAGGCTAGTCGAGTAAAAACACGTGCGAGAGGATGCATCCCGCAGGCTAGTCGAGCAAAAACACGTGCGAGAGGATGCATCCCGCAGACTAGTCGAGTAAAAACATGTGCCAGAGGATGCTTCCCGCAGGCTAGTCGAGTAAAAACACGTGCGAGAGGATGCATCCCGCAGGCTAGTCGAGCAAAAACACGTGCGAGAGGATGCATCCCGCAGGCTAGTCGAGTAAAAACACGTTCGAGAGGATGCATCCCGCAGGCTAGTCGAGTAAAAACACGTGCGAGAGGATGCATCCCGCAGGCTAGTCGAGCAAAAACACGTGCGAGAGGATGCATCCCGCAGGCTAGTCGAGTAAAAACACGTGCGAGAGGATGCATCCGGCAGGCTAGTCGAGTAAAAACACGTGCGAGAGGATGCATCCCGCAGGCTAGTCGAGCAAAAACACGTGCGAGAGGATGCATCCCGCAGGGTAGTCGAGTAAAAACACGTGCGAGAGGATGCATCCCGCAGGCTAGTCGAGCAAAAACACGTGCGAGAGGATGCATCCCGCAGGGTAGTCGAGTAAAAACACGTGCGAGAGGATGCATCCCGCAGGCTAGTCGAGTAAAAACACGTGCGAGGTTTTGTGGGATGCGCATGCGCAGGTTTTGTGGGATGCGCATGCGCAGGTTTTTTGGGATGCGCATGGCTAGTCGAGCAAAAACACGTGCGAGAGGATGCATCCCGCAGACTAGTCGAGTAAAAACACGTGCGAGAGGATGCTTCCCGCAGGCTAGTCGAGTAAAAACACGTGCGAGAGGATGCATCCCGCAGGCTAGTCGAGTAAAAACACGTGCGAGAGGATGCATCCCGCAGGCTAGTCGAGTAAAAACACGTGCGAGAGGATGCATCCCGCAAGCTAGTCGAGTAAAAACACGTGCGAGAGGATGCATCCCGCAGGCTAGTCGAGTAAAAACACGTGCGAGGTTTTGTGGGATGCGCATGCGCAGGTTTTGTGGGATGCGCATGCGCAGGTTTTTTGGGATGCGCATGCGCAGGTTTTTTGGGATGCGCATGCCTAGTCGAGCAAAAACACGTGCGAGAGGATGCATCCCGCAAGCTAGTCGAGCAAAAACACGTGCGAGAGGATGCATCCCGCAGGCTAGTCGAGTAAAAACACGTGCGAGAGGATGCATCCCGCAGGCTAGTCGAGTAAAAACACGTGCGAGAGGATGCATCCCGCAGGCTAGTCGAGTAAAAACACGTGCGAGGTTTTGTGGGATGTGCATGCGCAGGTTTTGTGGGATGCGCATGCGCAGGTTTTTTGGGATTCTCATGGCTAGTCGAGCAAAAACACGTGCGAGAGGATGCATCCCGCAGGCTAGTCGAGCAAAAACACGTGCGTAAGGATGCATCCCGCAGGCTAGTCGAGTAAAAACACGTGCGAGAGGATGCATCCCGCAGGCTAGTCGAGCAAAAACACGTGCGAGAGGATGCATCCCGCAGGCTAGTCGAGCAAAAACACGTGCGAGAGGATGCATCCCGCAGACTAGTCGAGTAAAAACACGTGCGAGAGGATGCTTCCCGCAGGCTAGTCGAGCAAAAACACGTGCGAGAGGATGCATCCCGCAGGCTAGTCAAGTAAAAACACGTGCGAGAGGATGCATCCCGCAGGCTAGTCGAGCACAAACACGTGCGAGAGGATGCATCCCGCAGGCTAGTCGAGCAAATACACGTGCGAGAGGATGCATCCTGCAGGCTAGTCGAGCAAAAACACGTGCGAGAGGATGCATCCCGCAGGTTAGTCGAGCAAAAACACGTGCGAGAGGATGCATCCCGCAGACTAGTCGAGTAAAAACATGTGCGAGAGGATGCATCCCGCAGGCTAGTCGAGTAAAAACACGTGCGAGAGGATGCATCCCGCAGGCTAGTCGAGTAAAAACACGTGCGAGAGGATGCATCCTGCAGGCTAGTCGAGTAAAAACACGTGCGAGGTTTTGTGGGATGCGCATGCGCAGGTTTTTTGGGATGCGCATGGCTAGTCGAGCAAAAACACGTGCGAGAGGATGCATCCCGCAGGCTAGTCGAGCAAAAACACGTGCGAGAGGATGCATTACGCAGGCTAGTCGAGCAAAAACACGTGCGAGAGGATGCATCCCGCAGGCTAGTCGAGCAAATCACGTGCGAGAGGATGCATCCCGCAGGCTAGTCGAGCAAAAACACGTGCGAGAGGATGCATCCCGCAGACTAGTCGAGTAAAAGCACGTGAAGAGAGGATGCTTCCCGCAGGCTAGTCGAGTAAAAACACGTGCGAGAGGATGCTTCCCGCAGGCTAGTCGAGTAAAAACACGTGCGAGAGGATGCATCCCGCAGGCTAGTCGAGTAAAAACACGTGCGAGAGGATGCATCCCGCAGGCTAGTCGAGTAAAAACACGTGCGAGAGGATGCATCCCGCAGACTAGTCGAGTAAAAGCACGTGCGAGAGGATGCTTCCCGCAGGCTAGTCGAGTAAAAACACGTGCGAGAGGATGCATCCCGCAGGCTAGTCGAGTAAAAACACGTGCGAGAGGATGCATCCCGCAGGCTAGTCGAGTAAAAACACGTGCGAGAGGATGCATCCCGCAGGCTAGTCGAGTAAAAACACTTGCGAGAGGATGCATCCCGCAGGCTAGTCGAGTAAAAACACGAGCGAGGTTTTGTGGGATGCGCATGCGCAGGTTTTGTGGGATGCGCATGCGCAGGTTTTTTGGGATGCGCATGCGCAGGTTTTTTGGGATGCGCATGCCTAGTCGAGCAAAAACACGTGCGAGAGGATGCTTCCCGCAGGCTAGTCGAGTAAAAACACGTGCGAGAGGATGCATCCCGCAGGCTAGTCGAGCAAAAACACGTGCGAGAGGATGCATCCCGCAGACTAGTCGAGTAAAAACATGTGCCAGAGGATGCTTCCCGCAGGCTAGTCGAGTAAAAACACGTGCGAGAGGATGCATCCCGCAGGCTAGTCGAGCAAAAACACGTGCGAGAGGATGCATCCCGCAGGCTAGTCGAGTAAAAACACGTGCGAGAGGATGCATCCCGCAGGCTAGTCGAGTAAAAACACGTGCGAGAGGATGCATCCCGCAGGCTAGTCGAGCAAAAACACGTGCGAGAGGATGCATCCCGCAGGCTAGTCGAGCAAAAACACGTGCGAGAGGATGCATCCCGCAGGCTAGTCAAGTAAAAACACGTGCGAGAGGATGCATCCCGCAGGCTAGTCGAGCACAAACACGTGCGAGAGGATGCATCCCGCAGGCTAGTCGAGCAAATACACGTGCGAGAGGATGCATCCCGCAGGCTAGTCGAGCAAAAACACGTGCGAGAGGATGCATCCCGCAGGCTAGTCGAGCAAAAACACGTGCGAGAGGATGCATCCCGCAGACTAGTCGAGTAAAAACATGTGCGAGAGGATGCATCCCGCAGGCTAGTCGAGTAAAAACACGTGCGAGAGGATGCATCCCGCAGGCTAGTCGAGTAAAAACACGTGCGAGAGGATGCATCCCGCAGGCGAGTCGAGTAAAAACACGTGCGAGGTTTTGTGGGATGCGCATGCGCAGGTTTTTTGGGATGCGCATGGCTAGTCGAGCAAAAACACGTGCGAGAGGATGCATCCCGCAGGCTAGTCGAGCAAAAACACGTGCGAGAGGATGCATCCCGCAGGCTAGTCGAGCAAAAACACGTGCGAGAGGATGCATCCCGCAGGCTAGTCGAGCAAAAACACGTGCGAGAGGATGCATCCCGCAGGCTAGTCGAGCAAAAACACGTGCGAGAGGATGCATCCCGCAGACTAGTCGAGTAAAAGCACGTGCGAGAGGATGCTTCCCGCAGGCTAGTCGAGTAAAAACACGTGCGAGAGGATGCTTCCCGCAGGCTAGTCGAGTAAAAACACGTGCGAGAGGATGCATCCCGCAGGCTAGTCGAGTAAAAACACGTGCGAGAGGATGCATCCCGCAGGCTAGTCGAGTAAAAACACGTGCGAGAGGATGCATCCTGCAGGCTAGTCGAGTAAAAACACTTGCGAGAGGATGCATCCCGCAGGCTAGTCGAGTAAAAACACGTGCGAGGTTTTGTGGGATGCGCATGCGCAGGTTTTGTGGGATGCGCATGCGCAGGTTTTTTGGGATGCGCATGCGCAGGTTTTTTGGGATGCGCATGCCTAGTCGAGCAAAAACACGTGTGAGAGGATGCATCCCGCAGGGTAGTCGAGTAAAAACACGTGCGAGAGGATGCATCCCGCAGGCTAGTCGAGTAAAAACACGTGCGAGAGGATGCATCCCGCAGGCTAGTCGAGCAAAAACACGTGCGAGAGGATGCATCCCGCAGGCTAGTCGAGCAAAAACACGTGCGAGAGGATGCATCCCGCAGGCTAGTCGAGTAAAAACACGTGCGAGAGGATGCATCCCGCAGGCTAGTCGAGTAAAAACACGTGCGAGAGGATGCATCCCGCAGGCTAGTCGAGTAAAAACACGTGCGAGGTTTTGTGGGATGCGCATGCGCAGGTTTTGTGGGATGCGCATGCGCAGGTTTTTTGGGATGCGCATGGCTAGTCGAGCAAAAACACGGGCGAGAGGATGCATCCCGCAGGGTAGTCGAGCAAAAACACGTGCGAGAGGATGCATCCCGCAGGCTAGTCGAGCAAAAACACGTGCGAGAGGATGCATCCCGCAGGCTAGTCGAGTAAAAACACGTGCGAGAGGATGCATCCCGCAGGCTAGTCGAGTAAAAACACGTGCGAGAGGATGCATCCCGCAGGCTAGTCGAGTAAAAACACGTGCGAGGTTTTGTGGGATGCGCATGCGCAGGTTTTGTGGGATGCGCATGCGCAGGTTTTTTGGGATGCGCATGGCTAGTCGAGCAAAAACACGTGCGAGAGGATGCATCCCGCAGGCTAGTCGAGTAAAAACACGTGCGAGAGGATGCATCCCGCAGGCTAGTCGAGTAAAAACACGTGCGAGGTTTTGTGGGATGCGCATGCGCAGGTTTTTTGGGATGCGCATGGCTAGTCGAGCAAAAACACGTGCGAGTGGATGCATCCCGCAGGCTAGTCGAGCAAAAACACGTGCGAGAGGATGCATCCCGCAGGCTAGTCGAGCAAAAACACGTGCGAGAGGATGCATCCCGCAGGCTAGTCGAGCAAAAACACGTGCGAGAGGATGCATCCCGCAGGCTAGTCGAGCAAAAACACGTGCGAGAGGATGCATCCCGCAGACTAGTCGAGTAAAAGCACGTGCGAGAGGATGCTTCCCGCAGGCTAGTCGAGTAAAAACACGTGCGAGAGGATGCTTCCCGCAGGCTAGTCGAGTAAAAACACGTGCGAGAGGATGCATCCCGCAGGCTAGTCGAGTAAAAACACGTGCGAGAGGATGCATCCCGCAGGCTAGTCGAGTAAAAACACGTGCGAGAGGATGCATCCTGCAGGCTAGTCGAGTAAAAACACTTGCGAGAGGATGCATCCCGCAGGCTAGTCGAGTAAAAACACGTGCGAGGTTTTGTGGGATGCGCATGCGCAGGTTTTGTGGGATGCGCATGCGCAGGTTTTTTGGGATGCGCATGCGCAGGTTTTTTGGGATGCGCATGCCTAGTCGAGCAAAAACACGTGTGAGAGGATGCATCCCGCAGGGTAGTCGAGTAAAAACACGTGCGAGAGGATGCATCCCGCAGGCTAGTCGAGTAAAAACACGTGCGAGAGGATGCATCCCGCAGGCTAGTCGAGCAAAAACACGTGCGAGAGGATGCATCCCGCAGGCTAGTCGAGCAAAAACACGTGCGAGAGGATGCATCCCGCAGGCTAGTCGAGTAAAAACACGTGCGAGAGGATGCATCCCGCAGGCTAGTCGAGTAAAAACACGTGCGAGAGGATGCATCCCGCAGGCTAGTCGAGTAAAAACACGTGCGAGGTTTTGTGGGATGCGCATGCGCAGGTTTTGTGGGATGCGCATGCGCAGGTTTTTTGGGATGCGCATGGCTAGTCGAGCAAAAACACGGGCGAGAGGATGCATCCCGCAGGGTAGTCGAGCAAAAACACGTGCGAGAGGATGCATCCCGCAGGCTAGTCGAGCAAAAACACGTGCGAGAGGATGCATCCCGCAGGCTAGTCGAGTAAAAACACGTGCGAGAGGATGCATCCCGCAGGCTAGTCGAGTAAAAACACGTGCGAGAGGATGCATCCCGCAGGCTAGTCGAGTAAAAACACGTGCGAGGTTTTGTGGGATGCGCATGCGCAGGTTTTGTGGGATGCGCATGCGCAGGTTTTTTGGGATGCGCATGGCTAGTCGAGCAAAAACACGTGCGAGAGGATGCATCCCGCAGACTAGTCGAGTAAAAACACGTGCGAGAGGATGCTTCCCGCAGGCTAGTCGAGTAAAAACACGTGCGAGAGGATGCATCCCGCAAGCTAGTCGAGTAAAAACACGTGCGAGAGGATGCATCCCGCAGGCTAGTCGAGTAAAAACACGTGCGAGGTTTTGTGGGATGCGCATGCGCAGGTTTTGTGGGATGCGCATGCGCAGGTTTTTTGGGATGCGCATGCCTAGTCGAGCAAAAACACGTGCGAGAGGATGCATCCCGCAAGCTAGTTGAGTAAAAACACGTGCGAGAGGATGCATCCCGCAGGCTAGTCGAGTAAAAACACGTGCGAGAGGATGCATCCCGCAGGCTAGTCGAATAAAAACACGTGCGAGGTTTTGTGGGATGCGCATGCGCAGGTTTTGTGGGATGCGCATGCGCAGGTTTTTTGGGATGCGCATGGCTAGTCGAGCAAAAACACGTGCGAGAGGATGCATCCCGCAGGCTAGTCGAGCAAAAACACGTGCGAGAGGATGCATCCCGCAGGCTAGTCGAGCAAAAACACGTGCGAGAGGATGCATCCCGCAGGCTAGTCGAGTAAAAACACGTGCGAGAGGATGCATCCCGCAGGCTAGTCGAGTAAAAACACGTGCGAGGTTTTGTGGGATGCGCATGCGCAGGTTTTGTGGGATGCGCATGCGCAGGTTTTTTGGGATTCTCATGGCTAGTCGAGCAAAAACACGTGCGAGAGGATGCATCCCGCAGGCTAGTCGAGCAAAAACACGTGCGTAAGGATGCATCCCGCAGGCTAGTCGAGTAAAAACACGTGCGAGAGGATGCATCCCGCAGGCTAGTCGAGTAAAAACACGTGCGAGGTTTTGTGGGATGCGCATGAGCAGGTTTTTTGGGATGCGCATGCGCAGGTTTTTTGGGATGCGCATGCGCAGGTTTTTTGGGATGCGCATGCCTAGTCGAGCAAAAACACGTGCGAGAGGATGCATCCCGCAGGCTAGTCGAGCAAAAACACGTGCGAGAGGATGCATCCCGCAGGCTAGTCGAGCAAAAACACGTGCGAGAGGATGCATCCCGCAGGCTAGTCGAGCAAAAACACGTGCGAGAGGATGCATCCCGCAGACTAGTCGAGTAAAAACACGTGCGAGAGGATGCTTCCCGCAAGCTAGTCGAGTAAAAACACGTGCGAGAGGATGCATCCCGCAGGCTAGTCGAGTAAAAACACGTGCGGGAGGATGCATCCCGCAGGCTAGTCGAGCAAAAACACGTGCGAGAGGATGCATCCCGCAGGCTAGTCGAGCAAAAACACGTGCGAGAGGATGCATCCCGCAGGCTAGTCGAGTAAAAACACGTGCGAGAGGATGCATCCGGCAGGCTAGTCGAGTAAAAACACGTGCGAGAGGATGCATCCCGCAGGCTAGTCGAGCAAAAACACGTGCGAGAGGATGCATCCCGCAGGGTAGTCGAGTAAAAACACGTGCGAGAGGATGCATCCCGCAGGCTAGTCGAGCAAAAACACGTGCGAGAGGATGCATCCCGCAGGGTAGTCGAGTAAAAACACGTGCGAGAGGATGCATCCCGCAGGCTAGTCGAGTAAAAACACGTGCGAGGTTTTGTGGGATGCGCATTCGCAGGTTTTGTGGGATGCGCATGCGCAGGTTTTTTGGGATGCGCATGGCTAGTCGAGCAAAAACACGTGCGAGAGGATGCATCCCGCAGACTAGTCGAGTAAAAACACGTGCGAGAGGATGCTTCCCGCAGGCTAGTCGAGTAAAAACACGTGCGAGAGGATGCATCCCGCAGGCTAGTCGAGTAAAAACACGTGCGAGAGGATGCATCCCGCAGGCTAGTCGAGTAAAAACACGTGCGAGAGGATGCATCCCGCAAGCTAGTCGAGTAAAAACACGTGCGAGAGGATGCATCCCGCAGGCTAGTCGAGTAAAAACACGTGCGAGGTTTTGTGGGATGCGCATGCGCAGGTTTTGTGGGATGCGCATGCGCAGGTTTTTTGGGATGCGCATGCGCAGGTTTTTTGGGATGCGCATGGCTAGTCGAGCAAAAACACGTGCGAGAGGATGCATCCCGCAGGGTATTCGAGTAAAAACACGTGCGAGAGGATGCATCCCGCAGGCTAGTCGAGTAAAAACACGTGCGAGAGGATGCATCCCGCAAGCTAGTCGAGCAAAAACACGTGCGAGAGGATGCATCCCGCAGGCTAGTCGAGTAAAAACACGTGCGAGAGGATGCATCCCGCAGGCTAGTCGAGTAAAAACACGTGCGAGAGGATGCATCCCGCAGGCTAGTCGAGTAAAAACACGTGCGAGGTTTTGTGGGATGCGCATGCGCAGGTTTTGTGGGATGCGCATGCGCAGGTTTTTTGGGATTCTCATGGCTAGTCGAGCAAAAACACGTGCGAGAGGATGCATCCCGCAGGCTAGTCGAGCAAAAACACGTGCGTAAGGATGCATCCCGCAGGCTAGTCGAGTAAAAACACGTGCGAGAGGATGTATCCCGCAGGCTAGTCGAGTAAAAACACGTGCGAGAGGATGCATCCCGCAGGCTAGTCGAGTAAAAACACGTGCGAGGTTTTGTGGGATGCGCATGCGCAGGTTTTGTGGGATGCGCATGCGCAGGTTTTTTGGGATGCGCATGCGCAGGTTTTTTGGGATGCGCATGGCTAGTCGAGCAAAAACACGTGCGAGAGGATGCATCCCGCAGGGTATTCGAGTAAAAACACGTGCTAGAGGATGCATCCCGCAGGCTAGTCGAGTAAAAACACGTGCGAGAGGATGCATCCCGCAGGCTAGTCGAGCAAAAACACGTGCGAGAGGATGCATCCCGCAGGCTAGTCGAGCAAAAACACGTGCGAGAGGATGCATCCCACAGGGTAGTCGAGTAAAAACACGTGCGAGAGGATGCATCCCGCAGGCTAGTCGAGCAAAAACACGTGCGAGAGGATGCATCCCGCAGGGTAGTCGAGTAAAAACACGTGCGAGAGGATGCACCCCGCAGGCTAGTCGAGTAAAAACACGTGCGAGAGGATGCATCCCGCAGGCTAGTCGAGCAAAAACACGTGCGAGAGGATGCATCCCGCAGACTAGTCGAGCAAAAACACGTGCGAGAGGATGCATCCCGCAGGCTAGTCAAGTAAAAACACGTGCGAGAGGATGCATCCCGCAGGCTAATCGAGCACAAACACGTGCGAGATGATGCATCCCGCAGGCTAGTCGAGCAAATACACGTGCGAGAGGATGCATCCCGCAGGCTAGTCGAGCAAAAACACGTGCGAGAGGATGCATCCCGCAGGCTAGTCGAGCAAAAACACGTGCGAGAGGATGCATCCCGCAGACTAGTCGAGTAAAAACACGTGCGAGAGGATGCTTCCCGCAAGCTAGTCGAGTAAAAACACGTGCGAGAGGATGCATCCCGCAGGCTAGTCGAGTAAAAACACGTGCGAGAGGATGCATCCCGCAGGCTAGTCGAGTAAAAACACGTGCGAGAGGATGCATCCCGCAGGCTAGTCGAGTAAAAACACGTGCGAGGTTTTGTGGGATGCGCATGAGCAGGTTTTTTGGGATGCGCATGCGCAGGTTTTTTGGGATGCGCATGCGCAGGTTTTTTGGGATGCGCATGCCTAGTCGAGCAAAAACACGTGCGAGAGGATGCATCCCGCAGGCTAGTCGAGCAAAAACACGTGCGAGAGGATGCATCCCGCAGGCTAGTCGAGTAAAAACACGTGCGAGAGGATGCATCCCGCAGGCTAGTCGAGTAAAAACACTTGCGAGAGGATGCATCCCGCAGGCTAGTCGAGTAAAAACACGAGCGAGGTTTTGTGGGATGCGCATGCGCAGGTTTTGTGGGATGCGCATGCGCAGGTTTTTTGGGATGCGCATGCGCAGGTTTTTTGGGATGCGCATGCCTAGTCGAGCAAAAACACGTGCGAGAGGATGCTTCCCGCAGGCTAGTCGAGTAAAAACACGTGCGAGAGGATGCATCCCGCAGGCTAGTCGAGCAAAAACACGTGCGAGAGGATGCATCCCGCAGACTAGTCGAGTAAAAACATGTGCCAGAGGATGCTTCCCGCAGGCTAGTCGAGTAAAAACACGTGCGAGAGGATGCATCCCGCAGGCTAGTCGAGCAAAAACACGTGCGAGAGGATGCATCCCGCAGGCTAGTCGAGTAAAAACACGTGCGAGAGGATGCATCCCGCAGGCTAGTCGAGTAAAAACACGTGCGAGAGGATGCATCCCGCAGGCTAGTCGAGCAAAAACACGTGCGAGAGGATGCATCCCGCAGGCTAGTCGAGCAAAAACACGTGCGAGAGGATGCATCCCGCAGGCTAGTCAAGTAAAAACACGTGCGAGAGGATGCATCCCGCAGGCTAGTCGAGCACAAACACGTGCGAGAGGATGCATCCCGCAGGCTAGTCGAGCAAATACACGTGCGAGAGGATGCATCCCGCAGGCTAGTCGAGCAAAAACACGTGCGAGAGGATGCATCCCGCAGGCTAGTCGAGCAAAAACACGTGCGAGAGGATGCATCCCGCAGACTAGTCGAGTAAAAACATGTGCGAGAGGATGCATCCCGCAGGCTAGTCGAGTAAAAACACGTGCGAGAGGATGCATCCCGCAGGCTAGTCGAGTAAAAACACGTGCGAGAGGATGCATCCCGCAGGCTAGTCGAGTAAAAACACGTGCGAGGTTTTGTGGGATGCGCATGCGCAGGTTTTTTGGGATGCGCATGGCTAGTCGAGCAAAAACACGTGCGAGAGGATGCATCCCGCAGGCTAGTCGAGCAAAAACACGTGCGAGAGGATGCATCCCGCAGGCTAGTCGAGCAAAAACACGTGCGAGAGGATGCATCCCGCAGACTAGTCGAGTAAAAGCACGTGCGAGAGGATGCTTCCCGCAGGCTAGTCGAGTAAAAACACGTGCGAGAGGATGCTTCCCGCAGGCTAGTCGAGTAAAAACACGTGCGAGAGGATGCATCCCGCAGGCTAGTCGAGTAAAAACACGTGCGAGAGGATGCATCCCGCAGGCTAGTCGAGTAAAAACACGTGCGAGAGGATGCATCCTGCAGGCTAGTCGAGTAAAAACACTTGCGAGAGGATGCATCCCGCAGGCTAGTCGAGTAAAAACACGTGCGAGGTTTTGTGGGATGCGCATGCGCAGGTTTTGTGGGATGCGCATGCGCAGGTTTTTTGGGATGCGCATGCGCAGGTTTTTTGGGATGCGCATGCCTAGTCGAGCAAAAACACGTGTGAGAGGATGCATCCCGCAGGGTAGTCGAGTAAAAACACGTGCGAGAGGATGCATCCCGCAGGCTAGTCGAGTAAAAACACGTGCGAGAGGATGCATCCCGCAGGCTAGTCGAGCAAAAACACGTGCGAGAGGATGCATCCCGCAGGCTAGTCGAGCAAAAACACGTGCGAGAGGATGCATCCCGCAGGCTAGTCGAGTAAAAACACGTGCGAGAGGATGCATCCCGCAGGCTAGTCGAGTAAAAACACGTGCGAGAGGATGCATCCCGCAGGCTAGTCGAGTAAAAACACGTGCGAGGTTTTGTGGGATGCGCATGCGCAGGTTTTGTGGGATGCGCATGCGCAGGTTTTTTGGGATGCGCATGGCTAGTCGAGCAAAAACACGGGCGAGAGGATGCATCCCGCAGGGTAGTCGAGCAAAAACACGTGCGAGAGGATGCATCCCGCAGGCTAGTCGAGCAAAAACACGTGCGAGAGGATGCATCCCGCAGGCTAGTCGAGTAAAAACACGTGCGAGAGGATGCATCCCGCAGGCTAGTCGAGTAAAAACACGTGCGAGAGGATGCATCCCGCAGGCTAGTCGAGTAAAAACACGTGCGAGGTTTTGTGGGATGCGCATGCGCAGGTTTTGTGGGATGCGCATGCGCAGGTTTTTTGGGATGCGCATGGCTAGTCGAGCAAAAACACGTGCGAGAGGATGCATCCCGCAGGCTAGTCGAGTAAAAACACGTGCGAGAGGATGCATCCCGCAGGCTAGTCGAGTAAAAACACGTGCGAGGTTTTGTGGGATGCGCATGCGCAGGTTTTTTGGGATGCGCATGGCTAGTCGAGCAAAAACACGTGCGAGAGGATGCATCCCGCAGGCTAGTCGAGCAAAAACACGTGCGAGAGGATGCATCCCGCAGGCTAGTCGAGCAAAAACACGTGCGAGAGGATGCATGCCGCAGGCTAGTCGAGCAAAAACACGTGCGAGAGGATGCATCCCGCAGGCTAGTCGAGCAAAAATACGTGCGAGAGGATGCATCCCGCAGACTAGTCGAGTAAAAGCACGTGCGAGAGGATGCTTCCCGCAGGCTAGTCGAGTAAAAACACGTGCGAGAGGATGCTTCCCGCAGGCTAGTCGAGTAAAAACACGTGCGAGAGGATGCATCCCGCAGGCTAGTCGAGTAAAAACACGTGCGAGAGGATGCATCCCGCAGGCTAGTCGAGTAAAAACACGTGCGAGAGGATGCATCCTGCAGGCTAGTCGAGTAAAAACACTTGCGAGAGGATGCATCCCGCAGGCTAGTCGAGTAAAAACACGTGCGAGGTTTTGTGGGATGCGCATGCGCAGGTTTTGTGGGATGCGCATGCGCAGGTTTTTTGGGATGCGCATGCGCAGGTTTTTTGGGATGCGCATGCCTAGTCGAGCAAAAACACGTGTGAGAGGATGCATCCCGCAGGGTAGTCGAGTAAAAACACGTGCGAGAGGATGCATCCCGCAGGCTAGTCGAGTAAAAACACGTGCGAGAGGATGCATCCCGCAGGCTAGTCGAGCAAAAACACGTGCGAGAGGATGCATCCCGCAGGCTAGTCGAGCAAAAACACGTGCGAGAGGATGCATCCCGCAGGCTAGTCGAGTAAAAACACGTGCGAGAGGATGCATCCCGCAGGCTAGTCGAGTAAAAACACGTGCGAGAGGATGCATCCCGCAGGCTAGTCGAGTAAAAACACGTGCGAGGTTTTGTGGGATGCGCATGCGCAGGTTTTGTGGGATGCGCATGCGCAGGTTTTTTGGGATGCGCATGGCTAGTCGAGCAAAAACACGGGCGAGAGGATGCATCCCGCAGGGTAGTCGAGCAAAAACACGTGCGAGAGGATGCATCCCGCAGGCTAGTCGAGCAAAAACACGTGCGAGAGGATGCATCCCGCAGGCTAGTCGAGTAAAAACACGTGCGAGAGGATGCATCCCGCAGGCTAGTCGAGTAAAAACACGTGCGAGAGGATGCATCCCGCAGGCTAGTCGAGTAAAAACACGTGCGAGGTTTTGTGGGATGCGCATGCGCAGGTTTTGTGGGATGCGCATGCGCAGGTTTTTTGGGATGCGCATGGCTAGTCGAGCAAAAACACGTGCGAGAGGATGCATCCCGCAGACTAGTCGAGTAAAAACACGTGCGAGAGGATGCTTCCCGCAGGCTAGTCGAGTAAAAACACGTGCGAGAGGATGCATCCCGCAAGCTAGTCGAGTAAAAACACGTGCGAGAGGATGCATCCCGCAGGCTAGTCGAGTAAAAACACGTGCGAGGTTTTGTGGGATGCGCATGCGCAGGTTTTGTGGGATGCGCATGCGCAGGTTTTTTGGGATGCGCATGCCTAGTCGAGCAAAAACACGTGCGAGAGGATGCATCCCGCAAGCTAGTTGAGTAAAAACACGTGCGAGAGGATGCATCCCGCAGGCTAGTCGAGTAAAAACACGTGCGAGAGGATGCATCCCGCAGGCTAGTCGAATAAAAACACGTGCGAGGTTTTGTGGGATGCGCATGCGCAGGTTTTGTGGGATGCGCATGCGCAGGTTTTTTGGGATGCGCATGGCTAGTCGAGCAAAAACACGTGCGAGAGGATGCATCCCGCAGGCTAGTCGAGCAAAAACACGTGCGAGAGGATGCATCCCGCAGGCTAGTCGAGCAAAAACACGTGCGAGAGGATGCATCCCGCAGGCTAGTCGAGTAAAAACACGTGCGAGAGGATGCATCCCGCAGGCTAGTCGAGTAAAAACACGTGCGAGGTTTTGTGGGATGCGCATGCGCAGGTTTTGTGGGATGCGCATGCGCAGGTTTTTTGGGATTCTCATGGCTAGTCGAGCAAAAACACGTGCGAGAGGATGCATCCCGCAGGCTAGTCGAGCAAAAACACGTGCGTAAGGATGCATCCCGCAGGCTAGTCGAGTAAAAACACGTGCGAGAGGATGCATCCCGCAGGATAGTCGAGTAAAAACACGTGCGAGGTTTTGTGGGATGCGCATGAGCAGGTTTTTTGGGATGCGCATGCGCAGGTTTTTTGGGATGCGCATGCGCAGGTTTTTTGGGATGCGCATGCCTAGTCGAGCAAAAACACGTGCGAGAGGATGCATCCCGCAGCTAGTCGAGCAAAACACGTGCGAGAGGATGCATCCCGCAGGCTAGTCGAGCAAAAACACGTGCGAGAGGATGCATCCGCAGGCTAGTCGAGCAAAAACACGTGCGAGAGGATGCATCCCGCAGACTAGTCGAGTAAAAACACGTGCGAGAGGATGCTTCCCGCAAGCTAGTCGAGTAAAAACACGTGCGAGAGGATGCATCCCGCAGGCTAGTCGAGTAAAAACACGTGCGGGAGGATGCATCCCGCAGCTAGTCGAGCAAAAACACGTGCGAGAGGATGCATCCCGCAGGCTAGTCGAGCAAAAACACGTGCGAGAGGATGCATCCCGCAGGCTAGTCGAGTAAAAACACGTGCGAGAGGATGCATCCGGCAGGCTAGTCGAGTAAAAAACACGTGCGAGAGGATGCATCCCGCAGGCTAGTCGAGCAAAAACACGTGCGAGAGGATGCATCCCGCAGGGTAGTCGAGTAAAAACACGTGCGAGAGGATGCATCCCGCAGGCTAGTCGAGCAAAAAACACGTGCGAGAGGATGCATCCCGCAGGGTAGTCGAGTAAAAACACGTGCGAGAGGATGCATCCCGCAGGCTAGTCGAGTAAAAACACGTGCGAGGTTTTGTGGGATGCGCATTCGCAGGTTTTGTGGGATGCGCATGCGCAGGTTTTTGGGATGCGCATGGCTAGTCGAGCAAAAACACGTGCGAGAGGATGCATCCCGCAGACTAGTCGAGTAAAAACACGTGCGAGAGGATGCTTCCCGCAGGCTAGTCGAGTAAAAACACGTGCGAGAGGATGCATCCCGCAGGCTAGTCGAGTAAAAACACGTGCGAGAGGATGCATCCCGCAGGCTAGTCGAGTAAAAAACACGTGCGAGAGGATGCATCCCGCAAGCTAGTCGAGTAAAAACACGTGCGAGAGGATGCATCCCGCAGGCTAGTCGAGTAAAAACACGTGCGAGGTTTTGTGGGATGCGCATGCGCAGGTTTTGTGGGATGCGCATGCGCAGGTTTTTTGGGATGCGCATGCGCAGGTTTTTTGGGATGCGCATGGCTAGTCGAGCAAAAACACGTGCGAGAGGATGCATCCCGCAGGGTATTCGAGTAAAAAACACGTGCGAGAGGATGCATCCCGCAGGCTAGTCGAGTAAAAACACGTGCGAGAGGATGCATCCCGCAAGCTAGTCGAGCAAAAACACGTGCGAGAGGATGCATCCCGCAGGCTAGTCGAGTAAAAACACGTGCGAGAGGATGCATCCCGCAGGCTAGTCGAGTAAAAACACGTGCGAGAGGATGCATCCCGCAGGCTAGTCGAGTAAAAACACGTGCGAGGTTTTGTGGGATGCGCATGCGCTGGTTTTGTGGGATGCGCATGCGCAGGTTTTTTTGGGATTCTCATGGCTAGTCGAGCAAAAACACGTGCGAGAGGATGCATCCCGCAGGCTAGTCGAGCAAAAACACGTGCGTAAGGATGCATCCCGCAGGCTAGTCGAGTAAAAACACGTGCGAGAGGATGTATCCCGCAGGCTAGTCGAGTAAAAACACGTGCGAGAGGATGCATCCCGCAGGCTAGTCGAGTAAAAACACGTGCGAGGTTTTGTGGGATGCGCATGCGCAGGTTTTGTGGGTATGCGCATGCGCAGGTTTTTTGGGATGCGCGATGCGCAGGTTTTTTGGGATGCGCATGGCTAGTCGAGCAAAAACACGTGCGAGAGGATGCATCCCGCAGGGTATTCGAGTAAAAACACGTGCTAGAGGATGCATCCCGCAGGCTAGTCGAGTAAAAACACGTGCGAGAGGATGCATCCGCAGGCTAGTCGAGCAAAAAACACGTGCGAGAGGATGCATCCCGCAGGCTAGTCGAGCAAAAACACGTGCGAGAGGATGCATCCCACAGGGTAGTCGAGTAAAAACACGTGCGAGAGGATGCATCCCGCAGGCTAGTTCGAGCAAAAACACGTGCGAGAGGATGCATCCCGCAGGGTAGTCGAGTAAAAACACGTGCGAGAGGATGCACCCCGCAGGCTAGTCGAGTAAAAAACACGTGCGAGAGGATGCATCCCGCAGGCTAGTCGAGCAAAAACACGTGCGAGAGGATGCATCCGCAGACTAGTCGAGCAAAAACACGTGCGAGAGGATGCATCCCGCAGGCTAGTCAAGTAAAAAACACGTGCGAGAGGATGCATCCCGCAGGCTAATCGAGCACAAACACGTGCGAGATGATGCATCCCGCAGGCTAGTCGAGCAAATACACGTGCGAGAGGATGCATCCCGCAGGCTAGTCGAGCAAAAACACGTGCGAGAGGATGCATCCCGCAGGCTAGTCGAGCAAAAACACGTGCGAGAGGATGCATCCCGCAGACTAGTCGAGTAAAAACACGTGCGAGAGGATGCTTCCCGCAAGCTAGTCGAGTAAAAAACACGTGCGAGAGGATGCATCCCGCAGGCTAGTCGAGTAAAAACACGTGCGAGAGGATGCATCCCGCAGGCTAGTCGAGTAAAAACACGTGCGAGAGGATGCATCCCGCAGGCTAGTCGAGTAAAAACACGTGCGAGGTTTTGTGGGATGCGCATGAGCAGGTTTTTTGGGATGCGCATGCGCAGGTTTTTTGGGATGCGCATGCCTAGTCGAGCAAAAACACGTGCGAGAGGATGCATCCCGCAGGCTAGTCGAGCAAAAACACGTGCGAGAGGATGCATCCCGCAGGCTAGTCGAGCAAAAACACGTGCGAGAGGATGCATCCCGCAGACTAGTCGAGTAAAAACACGTGCGAGAGGATGCTTCCCGCAAGCTAGTCGAGTAAAAACACCTGCGAGAGGATGCATCCCGCAGGCTAGTCGAGTAAAAACACGTGCGGGAGGATGCATCCCGCAGGCTAGTCGAGTAAAAACACGTACGAGAGGATGCATCCCGCAGGCTAGTCGAGTAAAAACACGTGCGAGGTTTTGTGGGATGCGCATGCGCAGGTTTTGTGGGATGCGCATGCGCAGGTTTTTTGGGATGCGCATGGCTAGTCGAGCAAAAACACGTGCGAGAGGATGCATCCCGCAGGCTAGTCGAGCAAAAACACGTGCGAGAGGATGCATCCCGCAGGCTAGTCGAGTAAAAACACGTGCGAGGTTTTGTGGGATGCGCATGAGCAGGTTTTTTGGGATGCGCATGCGCAGGTTTTTTGGGATGCGCATGCGCAGGTTTTTTGGGATGCGCATGCCTAGTCGAGCAAAAACACGTGCGAGAGGATGCATCCCGCAGGCTAGTCGAGCAAAAACACGTGCGAGAGGATGCATCCCGCAGGCTAGTCGAGTAAAAACACGTGCGAGAGGATGCATCCCGCAGGCTAGTCGAGTAAAAACACGTGCGAGAGGATGCATCCCGCAGGCTAGTCGAGTAAAAATACGTGCGAGGTTTTGTGGGATGCGCATGCGCAGGTTTTGTGGGATGCGCATGCGCAGGTTTTTTGGGATGCGCATGGCTAGTCGAGCAAGAACACGTGCGAGAGGATGCATCCCACAGGCTAGTCGAGCAAAAACAGGTGCGAGAGGATGCATCCCACAGGCTAGTCGAGCAAAAACACGTGCGAGAGGATGCATCCCGCAGGCTAGTCGAGTAAAAACACGTGCGAGAGGCTGCATCCCGCAGGCTAGTCGAGTAAAAACACGTGCGAGAGGATGCATCCCGCAGGCTAGTCGAGTAAAAACACGTGCGAGAGGATGCATCCCGCAGGCTAGTCGAGTAAAAACACGTGCGAGGTTTTGTGGGATGCGCATGCGCTGGTTTTGTGGGATGCGCATGCGCAGGTTTTTTGGGATTCTCATGGCTAGTCGAGCAAAAACACGTGCGAGAGGATGCATCCCGCAGGCTAGTCGAGCAAAAACACGTGCGTAAGGATGCATCCCGCAGGCTAGTCGAGTAAAAACACGTGCGAGAGGATGTATCCCGCAGGCTAGTCGAGTAAAAACACGTGCGAGAGGATGCATCCCGCAGGCTAGTCGAGTAAAAACACGTGCGAGGTTTTGTGGGATGCGCATGCGCAGGTTTTGTGGGATGCGCATGCGCAGGTTTTTTGGGATGCGCATGCGCAGGTTTTTTGGGATGCGCATGGCTAGTCGAGCAAAAACACGTGCGAGAGGATGCATCCCGCAGGGTATTCGAGTAAAAACACGTGCTAGAGGATGCATCCCGCAGGCTAGTCGAGTAAAAACACGTGCGAGAGGATGCATCCCGCAGGCTAGTCGAGCAAAAACACGTGCGAGAGGATGCATCCCGCAGGCTAGTCGAGCAAAAACACGTGCGAGAGGATGCATCCCACAGGGTAGTCGAGTAAAAACACGTGCGAGAGGATGCATCCCGCAGGCTAGTCGAGCAAAAACACGTGCGAGAGGATGCATCCCGCAGGGTAGTCGAGTAAAAACACGTGCGAGAGGATGCACCCCGCAGGCTAGTCGAGTAAAAACACGTGCGAGAGGATGCATCCCGCAGGCTAGTCGAGCAAAAACACGTGCGAGAGGATGCATCCCGCAGACTAGTCGAGCAAAAACACGTGCGAGAGGATGCATCCCGCAGGCTAGTCAAGTAAAAACACGTGCGAGAGGATGCATCCCGCAGGCTAATCGAGCACAAACACGTGCGAGATGATGCATCCCGCAGGCTAGTCGAGCAAATACACGTGCGAGAGGATGCATCCCGCAGGCTAGTCGAGCAAAAACACGTGCGAGAGGATGCATCCCGCAGGCTAGTCGAGCAAAAACACGTGCGAGAGGATGCATCCCGCAGACTAGTCGAGTAAAAACACGTGCGAGAGGATGCTTCCCGCAAGCTAGTCGAGTAAAAACACGTGCGAGAGGATGCATCCCGCAGGCTAGTCGAGTAAAAACACGTGCGAGAGGATGCATCCCGCAGGCTAGTCGAGTAAAAACACGTGCGAGAGGATGCATCCCGCAGGCTAGTCGAGTAAAAACACGTGCGAGGTTTTGTGGGATGCGCATGAGCAGGTTTTTTGGGATGCGCATGCGCAGGTTTTTTGGGATGCGCATGCGCAGGTTTTTTGGGATGCGCATGCCTAGTCGAGCAAAAACACGTGCGAGAGGATGCATCCCGCAGGCTAGTCGAGCAAAAACACGTGCGAGAGGATGCATCCCGCAGGCTAGTCGAGCAAAAACACGTGCGAGAGGATGCATCCCGCAGACTAGTCGAGTAAAAACACGTGCGAGAGGATGCTTCCCGCAAGCTAGTCGAGTAAAAACACCTGCGAGAGGATGCATCCCGCAGGCTAGTCGAGTAAAAACACGTGCGGGAGGATGCATCCCGCAGGCTAGTCGAGTAAAAACACGTACGAGAGGATGCATCCCGCAGGCTAGTCGAGTAAAAACACGTGCGAGGTTTTGTGGGATGCGCATGCGCAGGTTTTGTGGGATGCGCATGCGCAGGTTTTTTGGGATGCGCATGGCTAGTCGAGCAAAAACACGTGCGAGAGGATGCATCCCGCAGGCTAGTCGAGCAAAAACACGTGCGAGAGGATGCATCCCGCAGGCTAGTCGAGTAAAAACACGTGCGAGGTTTTGTGGGATGCGCATGAGCAGGTTTTTTGGGATGCGCATGCGCAGGTTTTTTGGGATGCGCATGCGCAGGTTTTTTGGGATGCGCATGCCTAGTCGAGCAAAAACACGTGCGAGAGGATGCATCCCGCAGGCTAGTCGAGCAAAAACACGTGCGAGAGGATGCATCCCGCAGGCTAGTCGAGTAAAAACACGTGCGAGAGGATGCATCCCGCAGGCTAGTCGAGTAAAAACACGTGCGAGAGGATGCATCCCGCAGGCTAGTCGAGTAAAAATACGTGCGAGGTTTTGTGGGATGCGCATGCGCAGGTTTTGTGGGATGCGCATGCGCAGGTTTTTTGGGATGCGCATGGCTAGTCGAGCAAGAACACGTGCGAGAGGATGCATCCCACAGGCTAGTCGAGCAAAAACAGGTGCGAGAGGATGCATCCCACAGGCTAGTCGAGCAAAAACACGTGCGAGAGGATGCATCCCGCAGGCTAGTCGAGTAAAAACACGTGCGAGAGGCTGCATCCCGCAGGCTAGTCGAGTAAAAACACGTGCGAGGTTTTGTGGGATGCGCATGCGCAGGTTTTGTGGGATGCGCATGCGCAGGTTTTTTGGGATGCGCATGGCTAGTCGAGCAACAACACGTGCGAGAGGATGCATCCCGCAGGCTAGTCGAGCAAAAACAGGTGCGAGAGGATGCATCCCGCAGGCTAGTCGAGTAAAAACACGTGCGGGAGGATGCATCCCGCAGGCTAGTCGTGTAAAAACACGTACGAGAGGATGCATCCCGCAGGCTAGTCGAGCAAAAACACGTGCGAGAGGATGCATCCCGCAGGGTAGTCGAGTAAAAACACGTGCGAGAGGATGCATCCCGCAGGCTAGTCAAGTAAAAACACGTGCGAGAGGATGCATCCCGCAGGCTAGTCGAGCAAAAACACGTGCGAGAGGATGCATCCCGCAGGCTAGTCGAGCAAAAACACGTGCGAGAGGATGCATCCCGCAGGCTAGTCAAGTAAAAACACGTGCGAGAGGATGCATCCCGCAGGCTAGTCGAGCACAAACACGTGCGAGATGATGCATCCCGCAGGCTAGTCGAGCAAAAACACGTGCGAGAGGATGCATCCCGCAGACTAGTCGAGTAAAAACACGTGCTTGAGGATGCTTCCCGCAAGCTAGTCGAGTAAAAACACGTGCGAGAGGATGCATCCCGCAGGCTAGTCGAGTAAAAACACGTGCGAGAGGATGCATCCCGCAGGCTAGTCGAGTAAAAACACGTGCGAGAGGATGCATCCCGCAGGCTAGTCGAGTAAAAACACGTGCGAGAGTATGCATCCGGCAGGCTAGTCGAGCAAAAACACGTGCGAGAGGATGCATCCCACAGGCTAGTCGAGCAAAAACACGTGCGAGAGGATGCATCCCGCAGGCTAGTTGAGTAAAAACACGTGCGAGAGGATGCATCCCGCAGCCTAGTCGAGTAAAAACACGTGCGAGAGGATGCATCCCGCAGGCTAGTCGAGTAAAAACACGTGCGAGGTTTTGTGGGATGCGCATGCGCAGGTTTTGTGGGATGCGCATGCGCAGGTTTTTTGGGATGCGCATGGCTAGTCGAGCAAAAACACGTGCGAGAGGATGCATCCCGCAGGCTAGTCGAGCAAAAACACGTGCGAGAGGATGCATCCCGCAGGCTAGTCGAGCAAAAACACGTGCGAGAGGATGCATCCCGCAGGCTAGTCGAGTAAAAACACGTGCGAGAGGATGCATCCGGCAGGCTAGTCGAGTAAAAACACGTGCGAGAGGATGCATCCCGCAGGCTAGTCGAGCAAAAACACGTGCGAGAGGATGCATCCCGCAGGGTAGTCGAGTAAAAACACGTGCGAGAGGATGCATCCCGCAGGCTAGTCGAGCAAAAACACGTGCGAGAGGATGCATCCCGCAGGGTAGTCGAGTAAAAACACGTGCGAGAGGATGCATCCCGCAGGCTAGTCGAGTAAAAACACGTGCGAGGTTTTGTGGGATGCGCATGCGCAGGTTTTGTGGGATGCGCATGCGCAGGTTTTTTGGGATGCGCATGCGCAGGTTTTTTGGGATGCGCATGCCTAGTCGAGCAAAAACACGTGCGAGAGGATGCATCCCGCAAGCTAGTCGAGCAAAAACACGTGCGAGAGGATGCATCCCGCAGGCTAGTCGAGTAAAAACACGTGCGAGAGGATGCATCCCGCAGGCTAGTCGAGTAAAAACACGTGCGAGAGGATGCATCCCGCAGGCTAGTCGAGTAAAAACACGTGCGAGGTTTTGTGGGATGCGCATGCGCAGGTTTTGTGGGATGCGCATGCGCAGGTTTTTTGGGATTCTCATGGCTAGTCGAGCAAAAACACGTGCGAGAGGATGCATCCCGCAGGCTAGTCGAGCAAAAACACGTGCGTAAGGATGCATCCCGCAGGCTAGTCGAGTAAAAACACGTGCGAGAGGATGCATCCCGCAGGCTAGTCGAGTAAAAACACGTGCGAGGTTTTGTGGGATGCGCATGCGCAGGTTTTGTGGGATGCGCATGCACAGGTTTTTTGGGATGCGCATGCGCAGGTTTTTTGGGATGCGCATGGCTAGTCGAGCAAAAACACGTGCGAGAGGATGCATCCCGCAGGGTAGTCGAGTAAAAACACGTGCTAGAGGTTGCATCCCGCAGGCTAGTCGAGTAAAAACACGTGCGAGACGATGCATCCCGCAGGGTAGTCGAGTAAAAACACGTGCGAGAGGATGCATCCCGCAGGCTAGTCGAGCAAAAACACGTGCGAGAGGATGCATCCCGCAGGGTAGTCGAGTAAAAACACGTGCGAGAGGATGCACCCCGCAGGCTAGTCGAGTAAAAACACGTGCGAGAGGATGCATCCCGCAGGCTAGTCGAGCAAAAACACGTGCGAGAGGATGCATCCCGCAGACTAGTCGAGCAAAAACACGTGCGAGAGGATGCATCCCGCAGGCTAGTCAAGTAAAAACACGTGCGAGAGGATGCATCCCGCAGGCTAGTCGAGCACAAACACGTGCGAGATGATGCATCCCGCAGGCTAGTCGAGCAAATACACGTGCGAGAGGATGCATCCCGCAGGCTAGTCGAGCAAAAACACGTGCGAGAGGATGCATCCCGCAGGCTAGTCGAGCAAAAACACGTGCGAGAGGATGCATCCCGCAGACTAGTCGAGTAAAAACACGTGCGAGAGGATGCATCCCGCAGGCTAGTCGAGTAAAAACACGTGCGAGAGGATGCATCCCGCAGGCTAGTCGAGTAAAAACACGTGCGAGGTTTTGTGGGATGCGCATGAGCAGGTTTTTTGGGATGCGCATGCGCAGGTTTTTTGGGATGCGCATGCGCAGGTTTTTTGGGATGCGCATGCCTAGTCGAGCAAAAACACGTGCGAGAGGATGCATCCCGCAGGCTAGTCGAGCAAAAACACGTGCGAGAGGATGCATCCCGCAGGCTAGTCGAGTAAAAACACGTGCGAGAGGATGCATCCCGCAGGCTAGTCGAGTAAAAACACGTGCGAGAGGATGCATCCCGCAGGCTAGTCGAGTAAAAACACGTGCGAGAGGATGCATCCCGCAGGCTAGTCGAGCAAAAACACGTGCGAGAGGATGCATCCCACAGGCTAGTCGAGCAAAAACACGTGCGAGAGGATGCATCCCGCAGGCTAGTTGAGTAAAAACACGTGCGAGAGGATGCATCCCGCAGCCTAGTCGAGTAAAAACACGTGCGAGAGGATGCATCCCGCAGGCTAGTCGAGTAAAAACACGTGCGAGGTTTTGTGGGATGCGCATGCGCAGGTTTTTTGGGATGCGCATGGCTAGTCGAGCAAAAACACGTGCGAGAGGATGCATCCCGCAGGCTAGTCGAGCAAAAACACGTGCGAGAGGATGCATCCCGCAGGCTAGTCGAGCAAAAACACGTGCGAGAGGATGCATCCCGCAGGCTAGTCGAGTAAAAACACGTGCGAGAGGATGCATCCGGCAGGCTAGTCGAGTAAAAACACGTGCGAGAGGATGCATCCCGCAGGCTAGTCGAGCAAAAACACGTGCGAGAGGATGCATCCCGCAGGGTAGTCGAGTAAAAACACGTGCGAGAGGATGCATCCCGCAGGCTAGTCGAGCAAAAACACGTGCGAGAAGATGCATCCCGCAGGGTAGTCGAGTAAAAACACGTGCGAGAGGATGCATCCCGCAGGCTAGTCGAGTAAAAACACGTGCGAGGTTTTGTGGGATGCGCATGCGCAGGTTTTGTGGGATGCGCATGCGCAGGTTTTTTGGGATGCGCATGGCTAGTCGAGCAAAAACACGTGCGAGAGGATGCATCCCGCAGACTAGTCGAGTAAAAACACGTGCGAGAGGATGCTTCCCGCAGGCTAGTCGAGTAAAAACACGTGCGAGAGGATGCATCCCGCAGGCTAGTCGAGTAAAAACACGTGCGAGAGGATGCATCCCGCAGGCTAGTCGAGTAAAAACACGTGCGAGAGGATGCATCCCGCAAGCTAGTCGAGTAAAAACACGTGCGAGAGGATGCATCCCGCAGGCTAGTCGAGTAAAAACACGTGCGAGGTTTTGTGGGATGCGCATGCGCAGGTTTTGTGGGATGCGCATGCCTAGTCGAGCAAAAACACGTGCGAGAGGATGCATCCCGCAAGCTAGTCGAGCAAAAACACGTGCGAGAGGATGCATCCCGCAGGCTAGTCGAGTAAAAACACGTGCGAGAGGATGCATCCCGCAGGCTAGTCGAGTAAAAACACGTGCGAGGTTTTGTGGGATGCGCATGCGCAGGTTTTGTGGGATGCGCATGCGCAGGTTTTTTGGGATTCTCATGGCTAGTCGAGCAAAAACACGTGCGAGAGGATGCATCCCGCAGGCTAGTCGAGCAAAAACACGTGCGTAAGGATGCATCCCGCAGGCTAGTCGAGTAAAAACACGTGCGAGAGGATGCATCCCGCAGGCTAGTCGAGTAAAAACACGTGCGAGAGGATGCATCCCGCAGGCTAGTCGAGTAAAAACACGTGCGAGGTTTTGTGGGATGCGCATGCGCAGGTTTTGTGGGATGCGCATGCACAGGTTTTTTGGGATGCGCATGCGCAGGTTTTTTGGGATGCGCATGGCTAGTCGAGCAAAAACACGTGCGAGAGGATGCATCCCGCAGGGTAGTCGAGTAAAAACACGTGCTAGAGGATGCATCCCGCAGGCTAGTCGAGTAAAAACACGTGCGAGAGGATGCATCCCGCAGGGTAGTCGAGTAAAAACACGTGCGAGAGGATGCATCCCGCAGGCTAGTCGAGCAAAAACACGTGCGAGAGGATGCATCCCGCAGGGTAGTCGAGTAAAAACACGTGCGAGAGGATGCACCCCGCAGGCTAGTCGAGTAAAAACACGTGCGAGGGGATGCATCCCGCAGGCTAGTCGAGCAAAAACACGTGCGAGAGGATGCATCCCGCAGACTAGTCGCGCAAAAACACGTGCGAGAGGATGCATCCCGCAGGCTAGTCAAGTAAAAACACGTGCGAGAGGATGCATCCCGCAGGCTAGTCGAGCACAAACACGTGCGAGATGATGCATCCCGCAGGCTAGTCGAGCAAATACACGTGCGAGAGGATGCATCCCGCAGGCTAGTCGAGCAAAAACACGTGCGAGAGGATGCATCCCGCAGGCTAGTCGAGCAAAAACACGTGCGAGAGGATGCATCCCGCAGACTAGTCGAGTAAAAACACGTGCGAGAGGATGCTTCCCGCAAGCTAGTCGAGTAAAAACACGTGCGAGAGGATGCATCCCGCAGGCTAGTCGAGTAAAAACACGTGCGAGAGGATGCATCCCGCAGGCTAGTCGAGTAAAAACACGTGCGAGAGGATGCATCCCGCAGGCTAGTCGAGTAAAAACACGTGCGAGGTTTTGTGGGATGCGCATGAGCAGGTTTTTTGGGATGCGCATGCGCAGGTTTTTTGGGATGCGCATGCGCAGGTTTTTTGGGATGCGCATGCATAGTCGAGCAAAAACACGTGCGAGAGGATGCATCCCGCAGGCTAGTCGAGCAAAAACACGTGCGAGAGGATGCATCCCGCAGGCTAGTCGAGTAAAAATACGTGCGAGGTTTTGTGGGATGCGCATGCGCAGGTTTTGTGGGATGCGCATGCGCAGGTTTTTTGGGATGCGCATGGCTAGTCGAGCAAGAACACGTGCGAGAGGATGCATCCCACAGGCTAGTCGAGCAAAAACAGGTGCGAGAGGATGCATCCCACAGGCTAGTCGAGCAAAAACACGTGCGAGAGGATGCATCCCGCAGGCTAGTCGAGTAAGAACACGTGCGAGAGGCTGCATCCCGCAGGCTAGTCGAGTAAAAACACGTGCGAGGTTTTGTGGGATGCGCATGCGCAGGTTTTGTGGGATGCGCATGCGCAGGTTTTTTGGGATGCGCATGGCTAGTCGAGCAAAAACACGTGCGAGAGGATGCATCCCGCAGGCTAGTCGAGCAAAAACAGGTGCGAGAGGATGCATCCCGCAGGCTAGTCGAGTAAAAACACGTGCGGGAGGATGCATCCCGCAGGCTAGTCGAGTAAAAACACGTACGAGAGGATGCATCCCGCAGGCTAGTCGAGCAAAAACACGTGCGAGAGGATGCATCCCGCAGGGTAGTCGAGTAAAAACACGTGCGAGAGGATGCATCCCGCAGGCTAGTCAAGTAAAAACATGTGCGAGAGGATGCATCCCGCAGGCTAGTCGAGCAAAAACACGTGCGAGAGGATGCATCCCGCAGGCTAGTCGAGCAAAAACACGTGCGAGAGGATGCATCCCGCAGGCTAGTCAAGTAAAAACACGTGCGAGAGGATGCATCCCGCAGGCTAGTCGAGCACAAACACGTGCGAGATGATGCATCCCGCAGGCTAGTCGAGCAAAAACACGTGCGAGAGGATGCATCCCGCAGACTAGTCGAGTAAAAACACGTGCGAGAGGATGCTTCCCGCAAGCTAGTCGAGTAAAAACACGTGCGAGAGGATGCATCCCGCAGGCTAGTCGAGTAAAAACACGTGCGAGAGGATGCATCCCGCAGGCTAGTCGAGTAAAAACACGTGCGAGAGGATGCATCCCGCAGGCTAGTCGAGTAAAAACACGTGCGAGGTTTTGTGGGATGCGCATGAGCAGGTTTTTTGGGATGCGCATGCGCAGGTTTTTTGGGATGCGCATGCGCAGGTTTTTTGGGATGCGCATGCCTAGTCGAGCAAAAACACGTGCGAGAGGATGCATCCCGCAGGCTAGTCGAGCAAAAACACGTGCGAGAGGATGCATCCCGCAGGCTAGTCGAGTAAAAACACGTGCGAGAGGATGCATCCCGCAGGCTAGTCGAGTAAAAACACGTGCGAGAGGATGCATCCCGCAGGCTAGTCGAGTAAAAATACGTGCGAGGTTTTGTGGGATGCGCATGCGCAGGTTTTGTGGGATGCGCATGCGCAGGTTTTTTGGGATGCGCATGGCTAGTCGAGCAAAAACACGTGCGAGAGGATGCATCCCGCAGGCTAGTCGAGCAAAAACACGTGCGAGAGGATGCATCCCGCAGGCTAGTCGAGTAAAAACACGTGCGGGAGGATGCATCCCGCAGGCTAGTCGAGTAAAAACACGTACGAGAGGATGCATCCCGCAGGCTAGTCGAGCAAAAACACGTGCGAGAGGATGCATCCCGCAGGCTAGTCGAGTAAAAACACGTGCGAGAGGATGAATCCCGCAGGCTAGTCGAGTAAAAACACGTGCGAGAGGATGCATCCCGCAGGCTAGTCGAGCAAAAACACGTGCGAGAGGATGCATCCCGCAGGCTAGTCGAGCAAAAACACGTGCGAGAGGATGCATCCCGCAGGCTAGTCGAGTAAAAACACGTGCGAGAGGATGCATCCTGCAGGCTAGTCGAGTAAAAACACGTGCGAGAGGATGCATCCCGCAGGGTAGTCGAGTAAAAACAAGTGCGAGAGGATGCATCCCGCAGGCTAGTCGAGTAAAAACACGTGCGAGGTTTTGTGGGATGCGCATGCGCAGGTTTTGTGGGATGCGCATGCGCAGGTTTTTTGGGATGCGCATGGCTAGTCGAGCAAAAACACGTGCGAGAGGATGCATCCCGCAGGGTAGTCGAGTAAAAACACGTGCGAGAGGATGCATCCCGCAGGCTAGTCGAGTAAAAACACGTGCGAGAGGATGCATCCCGCAGACTAGTCGAGTAAAAACACGTGCGAGAGGATGCTTCCCGCAGGCTAGTCGAGTAAAAACACGTGCGAGAGGATGCATCCCGCAGGCTAGTCGAGTAAAAACACGTGCGAGAGGATGCATCCCGCAGGCTAGTCGAGTAAAAACACGTGCGAGAGGATGCATCCCGCAGGCTAGTCGAGTAAAAACACGTGCGAGGTTTTGTGGGATGCGCATGCGCAGGTTTTGTGGGATGCGCATGCGCAGGTTTTTTGGGATGCGCATGGCTAGTCGAGCAAAAACACGTGCGAGAGGATGCATCCCGCAGGGTAGTCGAGTAAAAACACGTGCGAGAGGATGCATCCCGCAGGCTAGTCGAGTAAAAACACGTGCGAGAGGATGCATCCCGCAGACTAGTCGAGTAAAAACACGTGCGAGAGGATGCTTCCCGCAGGCTAGTCGAGTAAAAACACGTGCGAGAGGATGCATCCCGCAGGCTAGTCGAGTAAAAACACGTGCGAGAGGATGCATCCCGCAGGCTAGTCGAGTAAAAACACGTGCGAGAGGATGCATCCCGCAGGCTAGTCGAGTAAAAACACGTGCGAGGTTTTGTGGGATGCGCATGCGCAGGTTTTGTGGGATGCGCATGCGCAGGTTTTTTGGGATGCGCATGGCTAGTCGAGCAAAAACACGTGCGAGAGGATGCATCCCGCAGGGTAGTCGAGTAAAAACACGTGCGAGAGGATGCATCCCGCAGGCTAGTCGAGTAAAAACACGTGCGAGAGGATGCATCCCGCAGACTAGTCGAGTAAAAACACGTGCGAGAGGATGCTTCCCGCAGGCTAGTCGAGTAAAAACACGTGCGAGAGGATGCATCCCGCATGCCTAGTCGAGCAAAAACACGTGCGAGAGGATGCATCCCGCAGACTAGTCGAGTAAAAACACGTGCGAGAGGATGCTTCCCGCAGGCTAGTCGAGCAAAAACACGTGCGAGAGGATGCATCCCGCAGGCTAGTCGAGCAAAAACACGTGCGAGAGGATGCATCCCGCAGGCTAGTCGAGTAAAAACACGTGCGAGAGGATGCATCCCGCAGGCTAGTCGAGTAAAAACACGTGCGAGAGGATGCATCCCGCAGGCTAGTCGAGCAAAAACACGTGCGAGAGGATGCATCCCGCAGGCTAGTCGAGCAAAAACACGTGCGAGAGGATGCATCCCGCAGGCTAGTCAAGTAAAAACACGTGCGAGAGGATGCATCCCGCAGGCTAGTCGAGCACAAACACGTGCGAGAGGATGCATCCCGCAGGCTAGTCGAGCAAATACACGTGCGAGAGGATGCATCCCGCAGGCTAGTCGAGCAAAAACACGTGCGAGAGGATGCATCCCGCAGGCTAGTCGAGCAAAAACACGTGCGAGAGGATGCATCCCGCAGACTAGTCGAGTAAAAACATGTGCGAGAGGATGCATCCCGCAGGCTAGTCGAGTAAAAACACGTGCGAGAGGATGCATCCCGCAGGCTAGTCGAGTAAAAACACGTGCGAGAGGATGCATCCCGCAGGCTAGTCGAGTAAAAACACGTGCGAGGTTTTGTGGGATGCGCATGCGCAGGTTTTTTGGGATGCGCATGGCTAGTCGAGCAAAAACACGTGCGAGAGGATGCATCCCGCAGGCTAGTCGAGCAAAAACACGTGCGAGAGGATGCATCCCGCAGGCTAGTCGAGCAAAAACACGTGCGAGAGGATGCATCCCGCAGGCTAGTCGAGCAAATCACGTGCGAGAGGATGCATCCCGCAGGCTAGTCGAGCAAAAACACGTGCGAGAGGATGCATCCCGCAGACTAGTCGAGTAAAAGCACGTGCGAGAGGATGCTTCCCGCAGGCTAGTCGAGTAAAAACACGTGCGAGAGGATGCTTCCCGCAGGCTAGTCGAGTAAAAACACGTGCGAGAGGATGCATCCCGCAGGCTAGTCGAGTAAAAACACGTGCGAGAGGATGCATCCCGCAGGCTAGTCGAGTAAAAACACGTGCGAGAGGATGCATCCCGCAGACTAGTCGAGTAAAAGCACGTGCGAGAGGATGCTTCCCGCAGGCTAGTCGAGTTAAAACACGTGCGAGAGGATGCATCCCGCAGGCTAGTCGAGTAAAAACACGTGCGAGAGGATGCATCCCGCAGGCTAGTCGAGTAAAAACACGTGCGAGAGGATGCATCCCGCAGGCTAGTCGAGTAAAAACACGTGCGAGGTTTTGTGGGATGCGCATGAGCAGGTTTTTTGGGATGCGCATGCGCAGGTTTTTTGGGATGCGCATGCGCAGGTTTTTTGGGATGCGCATGCCTAGTCGAGCAAAAACACGTGCGAGAGGATGCATCCCGCAGGCTAGTCGAGCAAAAACACGTGCGAGAGGATGCATCCCGCAGGCTAGTCGAGTAAAAACACGTGCGAGAGGATGCATCCCGCAGGCTAGTCGAGTAAAAACACGTGCGAGAGGATGCATCCCGCAGGCTAGTCGAGTAAAAATACGTGCGAGGTTTTGTGGGATGCGCATGCGCAGGTTTTGTGGGATGCGCATGCGCAGGTTTTTTGGGATGCGCATGGCTAGTCGAGCAAAAACACGTGCGAGAGGATGCATCCCGCAGGCTAGTCGAGCAAAAACACGTGCGAGAGGATGCATCCCGCAGGCTAGTCGAGTAAAAACACGTGCGGGAGGATGCATCCCGCAGGCTAGTCGAGTAAAAACACGTACGAGAGGATGCATCCCGCAGGCTAGTCGAGCAAAAACACGTGCGAGAGGATGCATCCCGCAGGCTAGTCGAGTAAAAACACGTGCGAGAGGATGAATCCCGCAGGCTAGTCGAGTAAAAACACGTGCGAGATGATGCATCCCGCAGGCTAGTCGAGCAAAAACACGTGCGAGAGGATGCATCCCGCAGGCTAGTCGAGCAAAAACACGTGCGAGAGGATGCATCCCGCAGGCTAGTCGAGTAAAAACACGTGCGAGAGGATGCATCCTGCAGGCTAGTCGAGTAAAAACACGTGCGAGAGGATGCATCCCGCAGGGTAGTCGAGTAAAAACACGTGCGAGAGGATGCATCCCGCAGGCTAGTCGAGTAAAAACACGTGCGAGGTTTTGTGGGATGCGCATGCGCAGGTTTTGTGGGATGCGCATGCGCAGGTTTTTTGGGATGCGCATGGCTAGTCGAGCAAAAACACGTGCGAGAGGATGCATCCCGCAGGGTAGTCGAGTAAAAACACGTGCGAGAGGATGCATCCCGCAGGCTAGTCGAGTAAAAACACGTGCGAGAGGATGCATCCCGCAGACTAGTCGAGTAAAAACACGTGCGAGAGGATGCTTCCCGCAGGCTAGTCGAGTAAAAACACGTGCGAGAGGATGCATCCCGCAGGCTAGTCGAGTAAAAACACGTGCGAGAGGATGCATCCCGCAGGCTAGTCGAGTAAAAACACGTGCGAGAGGATGCATCCCGCAGGCTAGTCGAGTAAAAACGCGTGCGAGGTCTTGTGGGATGCGCATGCGCAGGTTTTTTGGGATGCGCATGCCTAGTCGAGCAAAAGCACGTGCGAGAGGATGCACCCCGCAGGCTAGTCGAGTAAAAACACGTGCGAGGTTTTTGTGGGATGCGCATGCGCAGGTTTTGTGGGATGCGCATGCCTAGTCGAGCAAAAACACGTGCGAGAGGATGCATCCGCAGTCTAGTCGAGCAAAAACACGTGCGAGAGGATGCATCCCGCAGGCTAGTCGAGTAAAAACACGTGCGAGAGGATGCATCCCGCAGGCTAGTCGAGCAAAAACACGTGCGAGAGGATGCATCCCGCAGTCTAGTCGAGCAAAAACACGTGCGAGAGGATGCATCCCGCAGGCTAGTCGAGCAAAAACACGTGCGAGAGGATGCATCCGCAGACTAGTCGAGTAAAAACACGTGCGAGAGGATGCTTCCCGCAGGCTAGTCGAGCAAAAACACGTGCGAGAGGATGCATCCCGCAGGCTAGTCGAGCAAAAACACGTGCGAGAGGATGCATCCCGCAGGCTAGTCGAGCAAAAACACGTGCGAGAGGATGCATCCCGCAGGCTAGTCGAGCAAAAACACGTGCGAGAGGATGCATCCCGCAGGCTAGTCAAGTAAAAACACGTGCGAGAGGATGCATCCCGCAGGCTAGTCGAGCACAAACACGTGCGAGAGGATGCATCCCGCAGGCTAGTCGAGCAAATACACGTGCGAGAGGATGCATCCCGCAGGCTAGTCGAGCAAAAACACGTGCGAGAGGATGCATCCCGCAGGCTAGTCGAGCAAAAACACGTGCGAGAGGATGCATCCCGCAGACTAGTCGAGTAAAAACATGTGCGAGAGGATGCATCCCGCAGGCTAGTCGAGTAAAAACACGTGCGAGAGGATGCATCCCGCAGGCTAGTCGAGTAAAAACACGTGCGAGAGGATGCATCCCGCAGGCTAGTCGAGTAAAAACACGTGCGAGGTTTTGTGGGATGCGCATGCGCAGGTTTTTTGGGATGCGCATGGCTAGTCGAGCAAAAACACGTGCGAGAGGATGCATCCCGCAGGCTAGTCGAGCAAAAACACGTGCGAGAGGATGCATCCCGCAGGCTAGTCGAGCAAAAACACGTGCGAGAGGATGCATCCCGCAGGCTAGTCGAGCAAAAACACGTGCGAGAGGATGCATCCCGCAGGCTAGTCGAGTAAAAACACGTGCGAGAGGATGCATCCCGCAGGCTAGTCGAGTAAAAACACGTGCGAGAGGATGCATCCCGCAGGCTAGTCGAGTAAAAATACGTGCGAGGTTTTGTGGGATGCGCATGCGCAGGTTTTGTGGGATGCGCATGCGCAGGTTTTTTGGGATGCGCATGGCTAGTCGAGCAAAAACACGTGCGAGAGGATGCATCCCGCATTCTAGTCGAGTAAAAACACGTGCGAGAGGATGCATCCCGCAGGCTAGTCGAGCAAAAACACGTGCGAGAGGATGCATCCCGCAGGCTAGTCAAGTAAAAACACGTGCGAGAGGATGCATCCCGCAGGCTAGTCGAGCACAAACACGTGCGAGAGGATGCATCCCGCAGGCTAGTCGAGCAAATACACGTGCGAGAGGATGCATCCCGCAGGCTAGTCTAGTAAAATCACGTGCGAGGGGATGCATCCCGCAGGCTAGTCGAGTAAAAACACGTGCGAGAGGATGCATCCCGCATTCTAGTCGAGTAAAAACACGTGCGAGAGGCTGCATCCCGCAGGCTAGTCGAGTAAAAACACGTGCGAGAGGATGCATCCCGCAGGCTAGTCTAGTAAAATCACGTGCGAGGGGATGCATCCCGCAGGCTAGTCGAGTAAAAACACGTGCGAGAGGATGCATCCCGCAGGCTAGTCGAGTAAAAACACGTGCGAGAGGATGCATCCCGCAGGCTAGTCGAGTAAAAACACGTGCGAGAGGATGCTTCCCGCAGGCTAGTCGAGCAAAAACACGTGCGAGAGCATGCATCCCGCAGGCTACTCGAGTAAAAACACGTGCGAGAGGATGCATCCCGCAGGCTAGTCGAGTAAAAACACGTGCGAGGTTTTGTGGGATGCGCATGCGCAGGTTTTTTGGCATGCGCATGCGCAGGTTTTTTGGCATGCGCATGCGCAGGTTTTTTGGGATGCGCATGGCTAGTCGAGCAAAAACACGTGCGAGAGGATGCATCCCGCAGACTAGTCGAGTAAAAACACGTGCGAGAGGATGCTTCCCGCAGGCTAGTCGAGTAAAAACACGTGCGAGAGGATGCATCCCGCAGGCTAGTCGAGTAAAAACACGTGCGAGAGGATGCATCCCGCAGGCTAGTCGAGTAAAAACACGTGCGAAGTTTTGTGGGATGCGCATGCGCAGGTTTTGTGGGATGCGCATGCGCAGGTTTTTTGGGATGCGCATGCGCAGGTTTTTTGGGATGCGCATGCCTAGTCGAGCAAAAACCCGGGCGAGAGGATGCATCCCGCAGGCTAGTCGAGCAAATACACGTGCGAGAGGATGCATCCCGCAGGCTAGTCGAGTAAAAACACGTGCGAGAGGATGCATCCCGCAGGCTAGTCGAGTAAAAACACGTGCGAGAGGATGCATCCCGCTGGCTAGTCGAGTAAAAACACGTGCGAGGTTTTGTGGGATGCGCATGCGCAGGTTTTTTGGGATGCGCATGGCTAGTCGAGCAAAAACACGTGCGAGAGGATGCATCCCGCAGGCTAGTCGAGCAAAAACACGTGCGAGAGGATGCATCCCGCAGGCTAGTCGAGCAAAAACACGTGCGAGAGGATGCATCCCGCAGACTAGTCGTGTAAAAACACGTGCGAGAGGATGCATCCCGCAGGCTAGTCGAGTAAAAACACGTGCGAGAGGATGCATCCCGCAGGCTAGTCGAGTAAAAACACGTGCGAGAGGATGCATCCCGCAGGCTAGTCGAGTAAAAACACGTGCGAGGTTTTGTGGGATGCGCATGCGAAGGTTTTTTGGGATGCGCATGCGCAGGTTTTTTGGGATGCGCATGCCTAGTCGAGCAAAAACACGTGCGAGAGGATGCATCCCGCAGGCTAGTCGAGCAAAAACACGTGCGAGAGGATGCATCCCGCAGACTAGTCGAGTAAAAACACGTGCGAGAGGATGCTTCCCGCAGGCTAGTCGTGTAAAAACACGTGCGAGAGGATGCATCCCGCAGGCTGGTCGAGTAAAAACACGTGCGAGAGGATGCATCCCGCAGGCTAGTCGAGTAAAAACACGTGCGAGAGGATGCATCCCGCAGGCTAGTCGAGTAAAAACACGTGCGAGGTTTTGTGGGATGCGCATGCGCAGGTTTTGTGGGATGCGCATGCGCAGGTTTTTTGGGATGCGCATGCCTAGTCGAGCAAATACACGTGCGAGAGGATGCATCCCGCAGGCTAGTCGAGCAAAAACACGTGCGAGAGGATGCATCCCGCAGGCTAGTCGAGCAAAAACACGTGCGAGAGGATGCATCCCGCAGGCTAGTCAAGTAAAAACACGTGCGAGAGGATGCATCCCGCAGGCTAGTCGAGTAAAAACACGTGCGAGGTTTTGTGGAATGCGCATGCGCAGGTTTTGTGGGATGCGCATGCGCAGGTTTTTTGGGATGCGCATGCGCAGGTTTTTTGGGATGCGCATGGCTAGTCGAGCAAAAACACGTGCGAGAGGATGCATCCCGCAGGGTAGTCGAGTAAAAACACGTGCGAGAGGATGCATCCCGCAGGCTAGTCGAGCACAAACACGTGCGAGAGGATGCATCCCGCAGGCTAGTCGAGCACAAACACGTGCGAGAGGATGCATCCCGCAGGCTAGTCTAGTAAAATCACGTGCGAGGGGATGCATCCCGCAGGCTAGTCGAGTAAAAACACGTGCGAGAGGATGCATCCCGCAGGCTAGTCGAGTAAAAACACGTGCGAGAGGATGCATCCCGCATTCTAGTCGAGTAAAAACACGTGCGAGAGGCTGCATCCCGCAGGCTAGTCGAGTAAAAACACGTGCGAGAGGATGCATCCCGCAGGCTAGTCTAGTAAAATCACGTGCGAGGGGATGCATCCCGCAGGCTAGTCTAGTAAAATCACGTGGGAGGGGATGCATCCCGCAGGCTAGTCGAGTAAAAACACGTGCGAGAGGATGCATCCCGCAGGCTAGTCGAGTAAAAACACGTGCGAGAGGATGCATCCCGCAGGCTAGTCGAGTAAAAACACGTGCGAGAGGATGCTTCCCGCAGGCTAGTCGAGCAAAAACACGTGCGAGAGCATGCATCCCGCAGGCTACTCGAGTAAAAACACGTGCGAGAGGATGCATCCCGCAGGCTAGTCGAGTAAAAACACGTGCGAGGTTTTGTGGGATGCGCATGCGCAGGTTTTTTGGCATGCGCATGCGCAGGTTTTTTGGGATGCGCATGCCTAGTCGAGCAAAAACACGTGCGAGAGGATGCATCCCGCAGGCTAGTCGAGTAAAAACACGTGCGAGAGGATGCATCCCGCAGGCTAGTCGAGTAAAAACACGTGCGAGAGGATGCATCCCGCAGGCTAGTCGAGAAAAAACACGTGCGAAGTTTTGTGGGATGCGCATGCGCAGGTTTTGTGTGATGCGCATGCGCAGGTTTTTTGGGATGCGCATGCGCAGGTTTTTTGGGATGCGCATGCCTAGTCGAGCAAAAACCCGTGCGAGAGGATGCATCCCGCAGGCTAGTCGAGCAAATACACGTGCGAGAGGATGCATCCCGCAGGCTAGTCGAGTAAAAACACGTGCGAGAGGATGCATCCCGCAGACTAGTCGAGTAAAAACACGTGCGAGAGGATGCATCCCGCAGGCTAGTCGAGTAAAAACACGTGCGAGAGGATGCATCCCGCAGGCTAGTCGAGTAAAAACACGTGCGAGAGGATGCATCCCGCAGGCTAGTCGAGCAAAAACACGTGCGAGAGGATGCATCCCGCAGGCTAGTCAAGTAAAAACACGTGCGAGAGGATGCATCCCGCAGGCTAGTCGAGCACAAACACGTGCGAGAGGATGCATCCCGCAGGCTAGTCGAGCAAATACACGTGCGAGAGGATGCATCCCGCAGGCTAGTCTAGTAAAATCACGTGCGAGGGGATGCATCCCGCAGGCTAGTCGAGTAAAAACACGTGCGAGAGGATGCATCCCGCATTCTAGTCGAGTAAAAACACGTGCGAGAGGCTGCATCCCGCAGGCTAGTCGAGTAAAAACACGTGCGAGAGGATGCATCCCGCAGGCTAGTCTAGTAAAATCACGTGCGAGGGGATGCATCCCGCAGGCTAGTCGAGTAAAAACACGTGCGAGAGGATGCATCCCGCAGGCTAGTCGAGTAAAAACACGTGCGAGAGGATGCATCCCGCAGGCTAGTCGAGTAAAAACACGTGCGAGAGGATGCTTCCCGCAGGCTAGTCGAGCAAAAACACGTGCGAGAGCATGCATCCCGCAGGCTACTCGAGTAAAAACACGTGCGAGAGGATGCATCCCGCAGGCTAGTCGAGTAAAAACACGTGCGAGGTTTTGTGGGATGCGCATGCGCAGGTTTTTTGGCATGCGCATGCGCAGGTTTTTTGGCATGCGCATGCGCAGGTTTTTTGGGATGCGCATGGCTAGTCGAGCAAAAACACGTGCGAGAGGATGCATCCCGCAGACTAGTAGAGTAAAAACACGTGCGAGAGGATGCTTCCCGCAGGCTAGTCGAGTAAAAACACGTGCGAGAGGATGCATCCCGCAGGCTAGTCGAGTAAAAACACGTGCGAGAGGATGCATCCCGCAGGCTAGTCGAGTAAAAACACGTGCGAAGTTTTGTGGGATGCGCATGCGCAGGTTTTGTGGGATGCGCATGCGCAGGTTTTTTGGGATGCGCATGCGCAGGTTTTTTGGGATGCGCATGCCTAGTCGAGCAAAAACCCGGGCGAGAGGATGCATCCCGCAGGCTAGTCGAGCAAATACACGTGCGAGAGGATGCATCCCGCAGGCTAGTCGAGTAAAAACACGTGCGAGAGGATGCATCCCGCAGGCTAGTCGAGTAAAAACACGTGCGAGAGGATGCATCCCGCTGGCTAGTCGAGTAAAAACACGTGCGAGGTTTTGTGGGATGCGCATGCGCAGGTTTTTTGGGATGCGCATGGCTAGTCGAGCAAAAACACGTGCGAGAGGATGCATCCCGCAGGCTAGTCGAGCAAAAACACGTGCGAGAGGATGCATCCCGCAGGCTAGTCGAGCAAAAACACGTGCGAGAGGATGCATCCCGCAGACTAGTCGAGTAAAAACACGTGCGAGAGGATGCATCCCGCAGGCTAGTCGAGTAAAAACACGTGCGAGAGGATGCATCCCGCAGGCTAGTCGAGTAAAAACACGTGCGAGAGGATGCATCCCGCAGGCTAGTCGAGTAAAAACACGTGCGAGGTTTTGTGGGATGCGCATGCGAAGGTTTTTTGGGATGCGCATGCGCAGGTTTTTTGGGATGCGCATGCCTAGTCGAGCAAAAACACGTGCGAGAGGATGCATCCCGCAGGCTAGTCGAGCAAAAACACGTGCGAGAGGATGCATCCCGCAGACTAGTCGAGTAAAAACACGTGCGAGAGGATGCTTCCCGCAGGCTAGTCGTGTAAAAACACGTGCGAGAGGATGCATCCCGCAGGCTAGTCGAGTAAAAACACGTGCGAGGTTTTGTGGGATGCGCATGCGCAGGTTTTGTGGGATGCGCATGCGCAGGTTTTTTGGGATGCGCATGGCTAGTCGAGCAAAAACACGTGCGAGAGGATGCATCCCGCAGGGTAGTCGAGTAAAAACACGTGCGAGAGGATGCATCCCGCAGGCTAGTCGAGTAAAAACACGTGCGAGAGGATGCATCCCGCAGACTAGTCGAGTAAAAACACGTGCGAGAGGATGCTTCCCGCAGGCTAGTCGAGTAAAAACACGTGCGAGAGGATGCATCCCGCAGGCTAGTCGAGTAAAAACACGTGCGAGAGGATGCATCCCGCAGGCTAGTCGAGTAAAAACACGTGCGAGAGGATGCATCCCGCAGGCTAGTCGAGTAAAAACGCGTGCGAGGTCTTGTGGGATGCGCATGCGCAGGTTTTTTGGGATGCGCATGCCTAGTCGAGCAAAAGCACGTGCGAGAGGATGCACCCCGCAGGCTAGTCGAGTAAAAACACGTGCGAGGTTTTGTGGGATGCGCATGCGCAGGTTTTGTGGGATGCGCATGCCTAGTCGAGCAAAAACACGTGCGAGAGGATGCATCCCGCAGTCTAGTCGAGCAAAAACACGTGCGAGAGGATGCATCCCGCAGGCTAGTCGAGTAAAAACACGTGCGAGAGGATGCATCCCGCAGGCTAGTCGAGCAAAAACACGTGCGAGAGGATGCATCCCGCAGTCTAGTCGAGCAAAAACACGTGCGAGAGGATGCATCCCGCAGGCTAGTCGAGCAAAAACACGTGCGAGAGGATGCATCCCGCAGACTAGTCGAGTAAAAACACGTGCGAGAGGATGCTTCCCGCAGGCTAGTCGAGCAAAAACACGTGCGAGAGGATGCATCCCGCAGGCTAGTCGAGCAAAAACACGTGCGAGAGGATGCATCCCGCAGGCTAGTCGAGCAAAAACACGTGCGAGAGGATGCATCCCGCAGGCTAGTCGAGCAAAAACACGTGCGAGAGGATGCATCCCGCAGGCTAGTCAAGTAAAAACACGTGCGAGAGGATGCATCCCGCAGGCTAGTCGAGCACAAACACGTGCGAGAGGATGCATCCCGCAGGCTAGTCGAGCAAATACACGTGCGAGAGGATGCATCCCGCAGGCTAGTCGAGCAAAAACACGTGCGAGAGGATGCATCCCGCAGGCTAGTCGAGCAAAAACACGTGCGAGAGGATGCATCCCGCAGACTAGTCGAGTAAAAACATGTGCGAGAGGATGCATCCCGCAGGCTAGTCGAGTAAAAACACGTGCGAGAGGATGCATCCCGCAGGCTAGTCGAGTAAAAACACGTGCGAGAGGATGCATCCCGCAGGCTAGTCGAGTAAAAACACGTGCGAGGTTTTGTGGGATGCGCATGCGCAGGTTTTTTGGGATGCGCATGGCTAGTCGAGCAAAAACACGTGCGAGAGGATGCATCCCGCAGGCTAGTCGAGCAAAAACACGTGCGAGAGGATGCATCCCGCAGGCTAGTCGAGCAAAAACACGTGCGAGAGGATGCATCCCGCAGGCTAGTCGAGCAAAAACACGTGCGAGAGGATGCATCCCGCAGGCTAGTCGAGTAAAAACACGTGCGAGAGGATGCATCCCGCAGGCTAGTCGAGTAAAAACACGTGCGAGAGGATGCATCCCGCAGGCTAGTCGAGTAAAAATACGTGCGAGGTTTTGTGGGATGCGCATGCGCAGGTTTTGTGGGATGCGCATGCGCAGGTTTTTTGGGATGCGCATGGCTAGTCGAGCAAAAACACGTGCGAGAGGATGCATCCCGCAGGCTAGTCGAGCAAAAACACGTGCGAGAGGATGCATCCCGCAGGCTAGTCGAGTAAAAACACGTGCGGGAGGATGCATCCCGCAGGCTAGTCGAGTAAAAACACGTACGAGAGGATGCATCCCGCAGGCTAGTCGAGCAAAAACACGTGCGAGAGGATGCATCCCGCAGGCTAGTCGAGTAAAAACACGTGCGAGAGGATGAATCCCGCAGGCTAGTCGAGTAAAAACACGTGCGAGAGGATGCATCCCGCAGGCTAGTCGAGCAAAAACACGTGCGAGAGGATGCATCCCGCAGGCTAGTCGAGCAAAAACACGTGCGAGAGGATGCATCCCGCAGGCTAGTCGAGTAAAAACACGTGCGAGAGGATGCATCCTGCAGGCTAGTCGAGTAAAAACACGTGCGAGAGGATGCATCCCGCAGGGTAGTCGAGTAAAAACACGTGCGAGAGGATGCATCCCGCAGGCTAGTCGAGTAAAAACACGTGCGAGGTTTTGTGGGATGCGCATGCGCAGGTTTTGTGGGATGCGCATGCGCAGGTTTTTTGGGATGCGCATGGCTAGTCGAGCAAAAACACGTGCGAGAGGATGCATCCCGCAGGGTAGTCGAGTAAAAACACGTGCGAGAGGATGCATCCCGCAGGCTAGTCGAGTAAAAACACGTGCGAGAGGATGCATCCCGCAGACTAGTCGAGTAAAAACACGTGCGAGAGGATGCTTCCCGCAGGCTAGTCGAGTAAAAACACGTGCGAGAGGATGCATCCCGCAGGCTAGTCGAGTAAAAACACGTGCGAGAGGATGCATCCCGCAGGCTAGTCGAGTAAAAACACGTGCGAGAGGATGCATCCCGCAGGCTAGTCGAGTAAAAACGCGTGCGAGGTCTTGTGGGATGCGCATGCGCAGGTTTTTTGGGATGCGCATGCCTAGTCGAGCAAAAGCACGTGCGAGAGGATGCACCCCGCAGGCTAGTCGAGTAAAAACACGTGCGAGGTTTTGTGGGATGCGCATGCGCAGGTTTTGTGGGATGCGCATGCGCAGGTTTTTTGGGATGCGCATGCCTAGTCGAGCAAAAACACGTGCGAGAGGATGCATCCCGCAGTCTAGTCGAGCAAAAACACGTGCGAGAGGATGCATCCCGCAGGCTAGTCGAGTAAAAACACGTGCGAGAGGATGCATCCCGCAGGCTAGTCGAGCAAAAACACGTGCGAGAGGATGCATCCCGCAGTCTAGTCGAGCAAAAACACGTGCGAGAGGATGCATCCCGCAGGCTAGTCGAGCAAAAACACGTGCGAGAGGATGCATCCCGCAGACTAGTCGAGTAAAAACACGTGCGAGAGGATGCTTCCCGCAGGCTAGTCGAGCAAAAACACGTGCGAGAGGATGCATCCCGCAGGCTAGTCGAGCAAAAACACGTGCGAGAGGATGCATCCCGCAGGCTAGTCGAGTAAAAACACGTGCGAGAGGATGCATCCCGCAGGCTAGTCGAGTAAAAACACGTGCGAGAGGATGCATCCCGCAGGCTAGTCGAGCAAAAACACGTGCGAGAGGATGCATCCCGCAGGCTAGTCGAGCAAAAACACGTGCGAGAGGATGCATCCCGCAGGCTAGTCAAGTAAAAACACGTGCGAGAGGATGCATCCCGCAGGCTAGTCGAGCACAAACACGTGCGAGAGGATGCATCCCGCAGGCTAGTCGAGCAAATACACGTGCGAGAGGATGCATCCCGCAGGCTAGTCGAGCAAAAACACGTGCGAGAGGATGCATCCCGCAGGCTAGTCGAGCAAAAACACGTGCGAGAGGATGCATCCCGCAGACTAGTCGAGTAAAAACATGTGCGAGAGGATGCATCCCGCAGGCTAGTCGAGTAAAAACACGTGCGAGAGGATGCATCCCGCAGGCTAGTCGAGTAAAAACACGTGCGAGAGGATGCATCCCGCAGGCTAGTCGAGTAAAAACACGTGCGAGGTTTTGTGGGATGCGCATGCGCAGGTTTTTTGGGATGCGCATGGCTAGTCGAGCAAAAACACGTGCGAGAGGATGCATCCCGCAGGCTAGTCGAGCAAAAACACGTGCGAGAGGATGCATCCCGCAGGCTAGTCGAGCAAAAACACGTGCGAGAGGATGCATCCCGCAGGCTAGTCGAGCAAATCGCGTGCGAGAGGATGCATCCCGCAGGCTAGTCGAGCAAAAACACGTGCGAGAGGATGCATCCCGCAGACTAGTCGAGTAAAAGCACGTACGAGAGGATGCTTCCCGCAGGCTAGTCGAGTAAAAACACGTGCGAGAGGATGCTTCCCGCAGGCTAGTCGAGTAAAAACACGTGCGAGAGGATGCATCCCGCAGGGTAGTCGAGTAAAAACACGTGCGAGAGGATGCATCCCGCAGGCTAGTCGAGTAAAAACACGTGCGAGAGGATGCATCCCGCAGACTAGTCGAGTAAAAACACGTGCGAGAGGATGCTTCCCGCAGGCTAGTCGAGTAAAAACACGTGCGAGAGGATGCATCCCGCAGGCTAGTCGAGTAAAAACACGTGCGAGAGGATGCATCCCGCAGGCTAGTCGAGTAAAAACACGTGCGAGAGGATGCATCCCGCAGGCTAGTCGAGTAAAAACGCGTGCGAGGTCTTGTGGGATGCGCATGCGCAGGTTTTTTGGGATGCGCATGCCTAGTCGAGCAAAAGCACGTGCGAGAGGATGCACCCCGCAGGCTAGTCGAGTAAAAACACGTGCGAGGTTTTGTGGGATGCGCATGCGCAGGTTTTGTGGGATGCGCATGCGCAGGTTTTTTGGGATGCGCATGCCTAGTCGAGCAAAAACACGTGCGAGAGGATGCATCCCGCAGTCTAGTCGAGCAAAAACACGTGCGAGAGGATGCATCCCGCAGGCTAGTCGAGTAAAAACACGTGCGAGAGGATGCATCCCGCAGGCTAGTCGAGCAAAAACACGTGCGAGAGGATGCATCCCGCAGTCTAGTCGAGCAAAAACACGTGCGAGAGGATGCATCCCGCAGGCTAGTCGAGCAAAAACACGTGCGAGAGGATGCATCCCGCAGACTAGTCGAGTAAAAACACGTGCGAGAGGATGCTTCCCGCAGGCTAGTCGAGCAAAAACACGTGCGAGAGGATGCATCCCGCAGGCTAGTCGAGCAAAAACACGTGCGAGAGGATGCATCCCGCAGGCTAGTCGAGTAAAAACACGTGCGAGAGGATGCATCCCGCAGGCTAGTCGAGTAAAAACACGTGCGAGAGGATGCATCCCGCAGGCTAGTCGAGCAAAAACACGTGCGAGAGGATGCATCCCGCAGGCTAGTCGAGCAAAAACACGTGCGAGAGGATGCATCCCACAGGGTAGTCGAGTAAAAACACGTGCGAGAGGATGCATCCCGCAGGCTAGTCGAGCAAAAACACGTGCGAGAGGATGCATCCCGCAGGGTAGTCGAGTAAAAACACGTGCGAGAGGATGCACCCCGCAGGCTAGTCGAGTAAAAACACGTGCGAGAGGATGCATCCCGCAGGCTAGTCGAGCAAAAACACGTGCGAGAGGATGCATCCCGCAGACTAGTCGAGCAAAAACACGTGCGAGAGGATGCATCCCGCAGGCTAGTCAAGTAAAAACACGTGCGAGAGGATGCATCCCGCAGGCTAATCGAGCACAAACACGTGCGAGATGATGCATCCCGCAGGCTAGTCGAGCAAATACACGTGCGAGAGGATGCATCCCGCAGGCTAGTCGAGCAAAAACACGTGCGAGAGGATGCATCCCGCAGGCTAGTCGAGCAAAAACACGTGCGAGAGGATGCATCCCGCAGACTAGTCGAGTAAAAACACGTGCGAGAGGATGCTTCCCGCAAGCTAGTAGAGTAAAAACACGTGCGAGAGGATGCATCCCGCAGGCTAGTCGAGTAAAAACACGTGCGAGAGGATGCATCCCGCAGGCTAGTCGAGTAAAAACACGTGCGAGAGGATGCATCCCGCAGGCTAGTCGAGTAAAAACACGTGCGAGGTTTTGTGGGATGCGCATGAGCAGGTTTTTTGGGATGCGCATGCGCAGGTTTTTTGGGATGCGCATGCGCAGGTTTTTTGGGATGCGCATGCCTAGTCGAGCAAAAACACGTGCGAGAGGATGCATCCCGCAGGCTAGTCGAGCAAAAACACGTGCGAGAGGATGCATCCCGCAGGCTAGTCGAGCAAAAACACGTGCGAGAGGATGCATCCCGCAGGCTAGTCGAGCAAAAACACGTGCGAGAGGATGCATCCCGCAGACTAGTCGAGTAAAAACACGTGCGAGAGGATGCTTCCCGCAAGCTAGTCGAGTAAAAACACGTGCGAGAGGATGCATCCCGCAGGCTAGTCGAGTAAAAACACGTGCGGGAGGATGCATCCCGCAGGCTAGTCGAGTAAAAACACGTGCGAGAGGATGCATCCCGCAGGCTAGTCGAGCAAAAACACGTGCGAGAGGATGCATCCCGCAGGCTAGTCGAGCAAAAACACGTGCGAGAGGATGCATCCCGCAGGCTAGTCAAGTAAAAACACGTGCGAGAGGATGCATCCCGCAGGCTAGTCGAGCACAAACACGTGCGAGAGGATGCATCCCGCAGGCTAGTCGAGCAAATACACGTGCGAGAGGATGCATCCCGCAGGCTAGTCGAGCAAAAACACGTGCGAGAGGATGCATCCCGCAGGCTAGTCGAGCAAAAACACGTGCGAGAGGATGCATCCCGCAGACTAGTCGAGTAAAAACATGTGCGAGAGGATGCATCCCGCAGGCTAGTCGAGTAAAAACACGTGCGAGAGGATGCATCCCGCAGGCTAGTCGAGTAAAAACACGTGCGGGAGGATGCATCCCGCAGGCTAGTCGAGTAAAAACACGTACGAGAGGATGCATCCCGCAGGCTAGTCGAGTAAAAACACGTGCGAGGTTTTGTGGGATGCGCATGCGCAGGTTTTGTGGGATGCGCATGCGCAGGTTTTTTGGGATGCGCATGGCTAGTCGAGCAAAAACACGTGCGAGAGGATGCATCCCGCAGGCTAGTCGAGCAAAAACACGTGCGAGAGGATGCATCCCGCAGGCTAGTCGAGTAAAAACACGTGCGAGGTTTTGTGGGATGCGCATGAGCAGGTTTTTTGGGATGCGCATGCGCAGGTTTTTTGGGATGCGCATGCGCAGGTTTTTTGGGATGCGCATGCCTAGTCGAGCAAAAACACGTGCGAGAGGATGCATCCCGCAGGCTAGTCGAGCAAAAACACGTGCGAGAGGATGCATCCCGCCGGCTAGTCGAGTAAAAACACGTGCGAGAGGATGCATCCCGCAGGCTAGTCGAGTAAAAACACGTGCGAGAGGATGCATCCCGCAGGCTAGTCGAGTAAAAATACGTGCGAGGTTTTGTGGGATGCGCATGCGCAGGTTTTGTGGGATGCGCATGCGCAGGTTTTTTGGGATGCGCATGGCTAGTCGAGCAAGAACACGTGCGAGAGGATGCATCCCACAGGCTAGTCGAGCAAAAACAGGTGCGAGAGGATGCATCCCACAGGCTAGTCGAGCAAAAACACGTGCGAGAGGATGCATCCCGCAGGCTAGTCGAGTAAAAACACGTGCGAGAGGCTGCATCCCGCAGGCTAGTCGAGTAAAAACACGTGCGAGGTTTTGTGGGATGCGCATGCGCAGGTTTTGTGGGATGCGCATGCGCAGGTTTTTTGGGATGCGCATGGCTAGTCGAGCAAAAACACGTGCGAGAGGATGCATCCCGCAGGCTAGTCGAGCAAAAACAGGTGCGAGAGGATGCATCCCGCAGGCTAGTCGAGTAAAAACACGTGCGGGAGGATGCATCCCGCAGGCTAGTCGTGTAAAAACACGTACGAGAGGATGCATCCCGCAGGCTAGTCGAGCAAAAACACGTGCGAGAGGATGCATCCCGCAGGGTAGTCGAGTAAAAACACGTGCGAGAGGATGCATCCCGCAGGCTAGTCAAGTAAAAACACGTGCGAGAGGATGCATCCCGCAGGCTAGTCGAGCAAAAACACGTGCGAGAGGATGCATCCCGCAGGCTAGTCGAGCAAAAACACGTGCGAGAGGATGCATCCCGCAGGCTAGTCAAGTAAAAACACGTGCGAGAGGATGCATCCCGCAGGCTAGTCGAGCACAAACACGTGCGAGATGATGCATCCCGCAGGCTAGTCGAGCAAAAACACGTGCGAGAGGATGCATCCCGCAGACTAGTCGAGTAAAAACACGTGCTTGAGGATGCTTCCCGCAAGCTAGTCGAGTAAAAACACGTGCGAGAGGATGCATCCCGCAGGCTAGTCGAGTAAAAACACGTGCGAGAGGATGCATCCCGCAGGCTAGTCGAGTAAAAACACGTGCGAGAGGATGCATCCCGCAGGCTAGTCGAGTAAAAACACGTGCGAGAGTATGCATCCGGCAGGCTAGTCGAGCAAAAACACGTGCGAGAGGATGCATCCCACAGGCTAGTCGAGCAAAAACACGTGCGAGAGGATGCATCCCGCAGGCTAGTTGAGTAAAAACACGTGCGAGAGGATGCATCCCGCAGCCTAGTCGAGTAAAAACACGTGCGAGAGGATGCATCCCGCAGGCTAGTCGAGTAAAAACACGTGCGAGGTTTTGTGGGATGCGCATGCGCAGGTTTTGTGGGATGCGCATGCGCAGGTTTTTTGGGATGCGCATGGCTAGTCGAGCAAAAACACGTGCGAGAGGATGCATCCCGCAGGCTAGTCGAGCAAAAACACGTGCGAGAGGATGCATCCCGCAGGCTAGTCGAGCAAAAACACGTGCGAGAGGATGCATCCCGCAGGCTAGTCGAGTAAAAACACGTGCGAGAGGATGCATCCGGCAGGCTAGTCGAGTAAAAACACGTGCGAGAGGATGCATCCCGCAGGCTAGTCGAGCAAAAACACGTGCGAGAGGATGCATCCCGCAGGGTAGTCGAGTAAAAACACGTGCGAGAGGATGCATCCCGCAGGCTAGTCGAGCAAAAACACGTGCGAGAGGATGCATCCCGCAGGGTAGTCGAGTAAAAACACGTGCGAGAGGATGCATCCCGCAGGCTAGTCGAGTAAAAACACGTGCGAGGTTTTGTGGGATGCGCATGCGCAGGTTTTGTGGGATGCGCATGCGCAGGTTTTTTGGGATGCGCATGCGCAGGTTTTTTGGGATGCGCATGCCTAGTCGAGCAAAAACACGTGCGAGAGGATGCATCCCGCAAGCTAGTCGAGCAAAAACACGTGCGAGAGGATGCATCCCGCAGGCTAGTCGAGTAAAAACACGTGCGAGAGGATGCATCCCGCAGGCTAGTCGAGTAAAAACACGTGCGAGAGGATGCATCCCGCAGGCTAGTCGAGTAAAAACACGTGCGAGGTTTTGTGGGATGCGCATGCGCAGGTTTTTTGGGATTCTCATGGCTAGTCGAGCAAAAACACGTGCGAGAGGATGCATCCCGCAGGCTAGTTGAGTAAAAACACGTGCGAGAGGATGCATCCCGCAGCCTAGTCGAGTAAAAACACGTGCGAGAGGATGCATCCCGCAGGCTAGTCGAGTAAAAACACGTGCGAGGTTTTGTGGGATGCGCATGCGCAGGTTTTGTGGGATGCGCATGCGCAGGTTTTTTGGGATGCGCATGGCTAGTCGAGCAAAAACACGTGCGAGAGGATGCATCCCGCAGGCTAGTCGAGCAAAAACACGTGCGAGAGGATGCATCCCGCAGGCTAGTCGAGCAAAAACACGTGCGAGAGGATGCATCCCGCAGGCTAGTCGAGTAAAAACACGTGCGAGAGGATGCATCCGGCAGGCTAGTCGAGTAAAAACACGTGCGAGAGGATGCATCCCGCAGGCTAGTCGAGCAAAAACACGTGCGAGAGGATGCATCCCGCAGGGTAGTCGAGTAAAAACACGTGCGAGAGGATGCATCCCGCAGGCTAGTCGAGCAAAAACACGTGCGAGAGGATGCATCCCGCAGGGTAGTCGAGTAAAAACACGTGCGAGAGGATGCATCCCGCAGGCTAGTCGAGTAAAAACACGTGCGAGGTTTTGTGGGATGCGCATGCGCAGGTTTTGTGGGATGCGCATGCGCAGGTTTTTTGGGATGCGCATGCGCAGGTTTTTTGGGATGCGCATGCCTAGTCGAGCAAAAACACGTGCGAGAGGATGCATCCCGCAAGCTAGTCGAGCAAAAACACGTGCGAGAGGATGCATCCCGCAGGCTAGTCGAGTAAAAACACGTGCGAGAGGATGCATCCCGCAGGCTAGTCGAGTAAAAACACGTGCGAGAGGATGCATCCCGCAGGCTAGTCGAGTAAAAACACGTGCGAGGTTTTGTGGGATGCGCATGCGCAGGTTTTTTGGGATTCTCATGGCTAGTCGAGCAAAAACACGTGCGAGAGGATGCATCCCGCAGGCTAGTCGAGCAAAAACACGTGCGTAAGGATGCATCCCGCAGGCTAGTCGAGTAAAAACACGTGCGAGAGGATGCATCCCGCAGGCTAGTCGAGTAAAAACACGTGCGAGGTTTTGTGGGATGCGCATGCGCAGGTTTTGTGGGATGCGCATGCACAGGTTTTTTGGGATGCGCATGCGCAGGTTTTTTGGGATGCGCATGGCTAGTCGAGCAAAAACACGTGCGAGAGGATGCATCCCGCAGGGTAGTCGAGTAAAAACACGTGCTAGAGGTTGCATCCCGCAGGCTAGTCGAGTAAAAACACGTGCGAGACGATGCATCCCGCAGGGTAGTCGAGTAAAAACACGTGCGAGAGGATGCATCCCGCAGGCTAGTCGAGCAAAAACACGTGCGAGAGGATGCATCCCGCAGGGTAGTCGAGTAAAAACACGTGCGAGAGGATGCACCCCGCAGGCTAGTCGAGTAAAAACACGTGCGAGAGGATGCATCCCGCAGGCTAGTCGAGCAAAAACACGTGCGAGAGGATGCATCCCGCAGACTAGTCGAGCAAAAACACGTGCGAGAGGATGCATCCCGCAGGCTAGTCAAGTAAAAACACGTGCGAGAGGATGCATCCCGCAGGCTAGTCGAGCACAAACACGTGCGAGATGATGCATCCCGCAGGCTAGTCGAGCAAATACACGTGCGAGAGGATGCATCCCGCAGGCTAGTCGAGCAAAAACACGTGCGAGAGGATGCATCCCGCAGGCTAGTCGAGCAAAAACACGTGCGAGAGGATGCATCCCGCAGACTAGTCGAGTAAAAACACGTGCGAGAGGATGCATCCCGCAGGCTAGTCGAGTAAAAACACGTGCGAGAGGATGCATCCCGCAGGCTAGTCGAGTAAAAACACGTGCGAGGTTTTGTGGGATGCGCATGAGCAGGTTTTTTGGGATGCGCATGCGCAGGTTTTTTGGGATGCGCATGCGCAGGTTTTTTGGGATGCGCATGCCTAGTCGAGCAAAAACACGTGCGAGAGGATGCATCCCGCAGGCTAGTCGAGCAAAAACACGTGCGAGAGGATGCATCCCGCAGGCTAGTCGAGTAAAAACACGTGCGAGAGGATGCATCCCGCAGGCTAGTCGAGTAAAAACACGTGCGAGAGGATGCATCCCGCAGGCTAGTCGAGTAAAAACACGTGCGAGAGGATGCATCCCGCAGGCTAGTCGAGCAAAAACACGTGCGAGAGGATGCATCCCACAGGCTAGTCGAGCAAAAACACGTGCGAGAGGATGCATCCCGCAGGCTAGTTGAGTAAAAACACGTGCGAGAGGATGCATCCCGCAGCCTAGTCGAGTAAAAACACGTGCGAGAGGATGCATCCCGCAGGCTAGTCGAGTAAAAACACGTGCGAGGTTTTGTGGGATGCGCATGCGCAGGTTTTTTGGGATGCGCATGGCTAGTCGAGCAAAAACACGTGCGAGAGGATGCATCCCGCAGGCTAGTCGAGCAAAAACACGTGCGAGAGGATGCATCCCGCAGGCTAGTCGAGCAAAAACACGTGCGAGAGGATGCATCCCGCAGGCTAGTCGAGTAAAAACACGTGCGAGAGGATGCATCCGGCAGGCTAGTCGAGTAAAAACACGTGCGAGAGGATGCATCCCGCAGGCTAGTCGAGCAAAAACACGTGCGAGAGGATGCATCCCGCAGGGTAGTCGAGTAAAAACACGTGCGAGAGGATGCATCCCGCAGGCTAGTCGAGCAAAAACACGTGCGAGAAGATGCATCCCGCAGGGTAGTCGAGTAAAAACACGTGCGAGAGGATGCATCCCGCAGGCTAGTCGAGTAAAAACACGTGCGAGGTTTTGTGGGATGCGCATGCGCAGGTTTTGTGGGATGCGCATGCGCAGGTTTTTTGGGATGCGCATGGCTAGTCGAGCAAAAACACGTGCGAGAGGATGCATCCCGCAGACTAGTCGAGTAAAAACACGTGCGAGAGGATGCTTCCCGCAGGCTAGTCGAGTAAAAACACGTGCGAGAGGATGCATCCCGCAGGCTAGTCGAGTAAAAACACGTGCGAGAGGATGCATCCCGCAGGCTAGTCGAGTAAAAACACGTGCGAGAGGATGCATCCCGCAAGCTAGTCGAGTAAAAACACGTGCGAGAGGATGCATCCCGCAGGCTAGTCGAGTAAAAACACGTGCGAGGTTTTGTGGGATGCGCATGCGCAGGTTTTGTGGGATGCGCATGCCTAGTCGAGCAAAAACACGTGCGAGAGGATGCATCCCGCAAGCTAGTCGAGCAAAAACACGTGCGAGAGGATGCATCCCGCAGGCTAGTCGAGTAAAAACACGTGCGAGAGGATGCATCCCGCAGGCTAGTCGAGTAAAAACACGTGCGAGGTTTTGTGGGATGCGCATGCGCAGGTTTTGTGGGATGCGCATGCGCAGGTTTTTTGGGATTCTCATGGCTAGTCGAGCAAAAACACGTGCGAGAGGATGCATCCCGCAGGCTAGTCGAGCAAAAACACGTGCGTAAGGATGCATCCCGCAGGCTAGTCGAGTAAAAACACGTGCGAGAGGATGCATCCCGCAGGCTAGTCGAGTAAAAACACGTGCGAGAGGATGCATCCCGCAGGCTAGTCGAGTAAAAACACGTGCGAGGTTTTGTGGGATGCGCATGCGCAGTTTTTGTGGGATGCGCATGCACAGGTTTTTTGGGATGCGCATGCGCAGGTTTTTTGGGATGCGCATGGCTAGTCGAGCAAAAACACGTGCGAGAGGATGCATCCCGCAGGGTAGTCGAGTAAAAACACGTGCTAGAGGATGCATCCCGCAGGCTAGTCGAGTAAAAACACGTGCGAGAGGATGCATCCCGCAGGGTAGTCGAGTAAAAACACGTGCGAGAGGATGCATCCCGCAGGCTAGTCGAGCAAAAACACGTGCGAGAGGATGCATCCCGCAGGGTAGTCGAGTAAAAACACGTGCGAGAGGATGCACCCCGCAGGCTAGTCGAGTAAAAACACGTGCGAGGGGATGCATCCCGCAGGCTAGTCGAGCAAAAACACGTGCGAGAGGATGCATCCCGCAGACTAGTCGAGCAAAAACACGTGCGAGAGGATGCATCCCGCAGGCTAGTCAAGTAAAAACACGTGCGAGAGGATGCATCCCGCAGGCTAGTCGAGCACAAACACGTGCGAGATGATGCATCCCGCAGGCTAGTCGAGCAAATACACGTGCGAGAGGATGCATCCCGCAGGCTAGTCGAGCAAAAACACGTGCGAGAGGATGCATCCCGCAGGCTAGTCGAGCAAAAACACGTGCGAGAGGATGCATCCCGCAGACTAGTCGAGTAAAAACACGTGCGAGAGGATGCTTCCCGCAAGCTAGTCGAGTAAAAACACGTGCGAGAGGATGCATCCCGCAGGCTAGTCGAGTAAAAACACGTGCGAGAGGATGCATCCCGCAGGCTAGTCGAGTAAAAACACGTGCGAGAGGATGCATCCCGCAGGCTAGTCGAGTAAAAACACGTGCGAGGTTTTGTGGGATGCGCATGAGCAGGTTTTTTGGGATGCGCATGCGCAGGTTTTTTGGGATGCGCATGCGCAGGTTTTTTGGGATGCGCATGCATAGTCGAGCAAAAACACGTGCGAGAGGATGCATCCCGCAGGCTAGTCGAGCAAAAACACGTGCGAGAGGATGCATCCCGCAGGCTAGTCGAGTAAAAACACGTGCGAGAGGATGCATCCCGCAGGCTAGTCGAGAAAAAACACGTGCGAGAGGATGCATCCCGCAGGCTAGTCGAGTAAAAACACGTGCGAGAGGATGCATCCCGCAGGCTAGTCAAGTAAAAATACGTGCGAGGTTTTGTGGGATGCGCATGCGCAGGTTTTGTGGGATGCGCATGCGCAGGTTTTTTGGGATGCGCATGGCTAGTCGAGCAAAAACACGTGCGAGAGGATGCATCCCGCAGGCTAGTCGAGTAAAAATACGTGCGAGGTTTTGTGGGATGCGCATGCGCAGGTTTTGTGGGATGCGCATGCGCAGGTTTTTTGGGATGCGCATGGCTAGTCGAGCAAAAACACGTGCGAGAGGATGCATCCCGCAGGCTAGTCGAGCAAAAACGCGTGCGAGAGGATGCATCCCGCAGGCTAGTCGAGCAAAAACACGTGCGAGAGGATGCATCCCGCAGGCTAGTCGAGTAAAAACACGTGCGAGGTTTTGTGGGATGCGCATGAGCAGGTTTTTTGGGATGCGCATGCGCAGGTTTTTTGGGATGCGCATGCGCAGGTTTTTTGGGATGCGCATGCGCAGGTTTTTTGGGATGCGCATGCATAGTCGAGCAAAAACACGTGCGAGAGGATGCATCCCGCAGGCTAGTCGAGCAAAAACACGTGCGAGAGGATGCATCCCGCAGGCTAGTCGAGTAAAAACACGTGCGAGAGGATGCATCCCGCAGGCTAGTCGAGTAAAAACACGTGCGAGAGGATGCATCCCGCAGGCTAGTCGAGTAAAAATACGTGCGAGGTTTTGTGGGATGCGCATGCGCAGGTTTTGTGGGATGCGCATGCGCAGGTTTTTTGGGATGCGCATGGCTAGTCGAGCAAGAACACGTGCGAGAGGATGCATCCCACAGGCTAGTCGAGCAAAAACAGGTGCGAGAGGATGCATCCCACAGGCTAGTCGAGCAAAAACACGTGCGAGAGGATGCATCCCGCAGGCTAGTCGAGTAAGAACACGTGCGAGAGGCTGCATCCCGCAGGCTAGTCGAGTAAAAACACGTGCGAGGTTTTGTGGGATGCGCATGCGCAGGTTTTGTGGGATGCGCATGCGCAGGTTTTTTGGGATGCGCATGGCTAGTCGAGCAAAAACACGTGCGAGAGGATGCATCCCGCAGGCTAGTCGAGCAAAAACAGGTGCGAGAGGATGCATCCCGCAGGCTAGTCGAGTAAAAACACGTGCGGGAGGATGCATCCCGCAGGCTAGTCGAGTAAAAACACGTACGAGAGGATGCATCCCGCAGGCTAGTCGAGCAAAAACACGTGCGAGAGGATGCATCCCGCAGGGTAGTCGAGTAAAAACACGTGCGAGAGGATGCATCCCGCAGGCTAGTCAAGTAAAAACATGTGCGAGAGGATGCATCCCGCAGGCTAGTCGAGCAAAAACACGTGCGAGAGGATGCATCCCGCAGGCTAGTCGAGCAAAAACACGTGCGAGAGGATGCATCCCGCAGGCTAGTCAAGTAAAAACACGTGCGAGAGGATGCATCCCGCAGGCTAGTCGAGCACAAACACGTGCGAGATGATGCATCCCGCAGGCTAGTCGAGCAAAAACACGTGCGAGAGGATGCATCCCGCAGACTAGTCGAGTAAAAACACGTGCGAGAGGATGCTTCCCGCAAGCTAGTCGAGTAAAAACACGTGCGAGAGGATGCATCCCGCAGGCTAGTCGAGTAAAAACACGTGCGAGAGGATGCATCCCGCAGGCTAGTCGAGTAAAAACACGTGCGAGAGGATGCATCCCGCAGGCTAGTCGAGTAAAAACACGTGCGAGGTTTTGTGGGATGCGCATGAGCAGGTTTTTTGGGATGCGCATGCGCAGGTTTTTTGGGATGCGCATGCGCAGGTTTTTTGGGATGCGCATGCCTAGTCGAGCAAAAACACGTGCGAGAGGATGCATCCCGCAGGCTAGTCGAGCAAAAACACGTGCGAGAGGATGCATCCCGCAGGCTAGTCGAGTAAAAACACGTGCGAGAGGATGCATCCCGCAGGCTAGTCGAGTAAAAACACGTGCGAGAGGATGCATCCCGCAGGCTAGTCGAGTAAAAATACGTGCGAGGTTTTGTGGGATGCGCATGCGCAGGTTTTGTGGGATGCGCATGCGCAGGTTTTTTGGGATGCGCATGGCTAGTCGAGCAAAAACACGTGCGAGAGGATGCATCCCGCAGGCTAGTCGAGCAAAAACACGTGCGAGAGGATGCATCCCGCAGGCTAGTCGAGTAAAAACACGTGCGGGAGGATGCATCCCGCAGGCTAGTCGAGTAAAAACACGTACGAGAGGATGCATCCCGCAGGCTAGTCGAGCAAAAACACGTGCGAGAGGATGCATCCCGCAGGCTAGTCGAGTAAAAACACGTGCGAGAGGATGAATCCCGCAGGCTAGTCGAGTAAAAACACGTGCGAGAGGATGCATCCCGCAGGCTAGTCGAGCAAAAACACGTGCGAGAGGATGCATCCCGCAGGCTAGTCGAGCAAAAACACGTGCGAGAGGATGCATCCCGCAGGCTAGTCGAGTAAAAACACGTGCGAGAGGATGCATCCTGCAGGCTAGTCGAGTAAAAACACGTGCGAGAGGATGCATCCCGCAGGGTAGTCGAGTAAAAACAAGTGCGAGAGGATGCATCCCGCAGGCTAGTCGAGTAAAAACACGTGCGAGGTTTTGTGGGATGCGCATGCGCAGGTTTTGTGGGATGCGCATGCGCAGGTTTTTTGGGATGCGCATGGCTAGTCGAGCAAAAACACGTGCGAGAGGATGCATCCCGCAGGGTAGTCGAGTAAAAACACGTGCGAGAGGATGCATCCCGCAGGCTAGTCGAGTAAAAACACGTGCGAGAGGATGCATCCCGCAGACTAGTCGAGTAAAAACACGTGCGAGAGGATGCTTCCCGCAGGCTAGTCGAGTAAAAACACGTGCGAGAGGATGCATCCCGCAGGCTAGTCGAGCAAAAACAGGTGCGAGAGGATGCATCCCGCAGGCTAGTCGAGTAAAAACACGTGCGGGAGGATGCATCCCGCAGGCTAGTCGAGTAAAAACACGTACGAGAGGATGCATCCCGCAGGCTAGTCGAGCAAAAACACGTGCGAGAGGATGCATCCCGCAGGGTAGTCGAGTAAAAACACGTGCGAGAGGATGCATCCCGCAGGCTAGTCAAGTAAAAACATGTGCGAGAGGATGCATCCCGCAGGCTAGTCGAGCAAAAACACGTGCGAGAGGATGCATCCCGCAGGCTAGTCGAGCAAAAACACGTGCGAGAGGATGCATCCCGCAGGCTAGTCAAGTAAAAACACGTGCGAGAGGATGCATCCCGCAGGCTAGTCGAGCACAAACACGTGCGAGATGATGCATCCCGCAGGCTAGTCGAGCAAAAACACGTGCGAGAGGATGCATCCCGCAGGCTAGTCGAGTAAAAATACGTGCGAGGTTTTGTGGGATGCGCATGCGCAGGTTTTGTGGGATGCGCATGCGCAGGTTTTTTGGGATGCGCATGGCTAGTCGAGCAAAAACACGTGCGAGAGGATGCATCCCGCAGGCTAGTCGAGCAAAAACAGGTGCGAGAGGATGCATCCCGCAGGCTAGTCGAGTAAAAACACGTGCGGGAGGATGCATCCCGCAGGCTAGTCGAGTAAAAACACGTACGAGAGGATGCATCCCGCAGGCTAGTCGAGCAAAAACACGTGCGAGAGGATGCATCCCGCAGGGTAGTCGAGTAAAAACACGTGCGAGAGGATGCATCCCGCAGGCTAGTCAAGTAAAAACATGTGCGAGAGGATGCATCCCGCAGGCTAGTCGAGCAAAAACACGTGCGAGAGGATGCATCCCGCAGGCTAGTCGAGCAAAAACACGTGCGAGAGGATGCATCCCGCAGGCTAGTCAAGTAAAAACACGTGCGAGAGGATGCATCCCGCAGGCTAGTCGAGCACAAACACGTGCGAGATGATGCATCCCGCAGGCTAGTCGAGCAAAAACACGTGCGAGAGGATGCATCCCGCAGACTAGTCGAGTAAAAACACGTGCGAGAGGATGCTTCCCGCAAGCTAGTCGAGTAAAAACACGTGCGAGAGGATGCATCCCGCAGGCTAGTCGAGTAAAAACACGTGCGAGAGGATGCATCCCGCAGGCTAGTCGAGTAAAAACACGTGCGAGAGGATGCATCCCGCAGGCTAGTCGAGTAAAAACACGTGCGAGGTTTTGTGGGATGCGCATGAGCAGGTTTTTTGGGATGCGCATGCGCAGGTTTTTTGGGATGCGCATGCGCAGGTTTTTTGGGATGCGCATGCCTAGTCGAGCAAAAACACGTGCGAGAGGATGCATCCCGCAGGCTAGTCGAGCAAAAACACGTGCGAGAGGATGCATCCCGCAGGCTAGTCGAGTAAAAACACGTGCGAGAGGATGCATCCCGCAGGCTAGTCGAGTAAAAACACGTGCGAGAGGATGCATCCCGCAGGCTAGTCGAGTAAAAATACGTGCGAGGTTTTGTGGGATGCGCATGCGCAGGTTTTGTGGGATGCGCATGCGCAGGTTTTTTGGGATGCGCATGGCTAGTCGAGCAAAAACACGTGCGAGAGGATGCATCCCGCAGGCTAGTCGAGCAAAAACACGTGCGAGAGGATGCATCCCGCAGGCTAGTCGAGTAAAAACACGTGCGGGAGGATGCATCCCGCAGGCTAGTCGAGTAAAAACACGTACGAGAGGATGCATCCCGCAGGCTAGTCGAGCAAAAACACGTGCGAGAGGATGCATCCCGCAGGCTAGTCGAGTAAAAACACGTGCGAGAGGATGAATCCCGCAGGCTAGTCGAGTAAAAACACGTGCGAGAGGATGCATCCCGCAGGCTAGTCGAGCAAAAACACGTGCGAGAGGATGCATCCCGCAGGCTAGTCGAGCAAAAACACGTGCGAGAGGATGCATCCCGCAGGCTAGTCGAGTAAAAACACGTGCGAGAGGATGCATCCTGCAGGCTAGTCGAGTAAAAACACGTGCGAGAGGATGCATCCCGCAGGGTAGTCGAGTAAAAACAAGTGCGAGAGGATGCATCCCGCAGGCTAGTCGAGTAAAAACACGTGCGAGGTTTTGTGGGATGCGCATGCGCAGGTTTTGTGGGATGCGCATGCGCAGGTTTTTTGGGATGCGCATGGCTAGTCGAGCAAAAACACGTGCGAGAGGATGCATCCCGCAGGGTAGTCGAGTAAAAACACGTGCGAGAGGATGCATCCCGCAGGCTAGTCGAGTAAAAACACGTGCGAGAGGATGCATCCCGCAGACTAGTCGAGTAAAAACACGTGCGAGAGGATGCTTCCCGCAGGCTAGTCGAGTAAAAACACGTGCGAGAGGATGCATCCCGCAGGCTAGTCGAGCAAAAACAGGTGCGAGAGGATGCATCCCGCAGGCTAGTCGAGTAAAAACACGTGCGGGAGGATGCATCCCGCAGGCTAGTCGAGTAAAAACACGTACGAGAGGATGCATCCCGCAGGCTAGTCGAGCAAAAACACGTGCGAGAGGATGCATCCCGCAGGGTAGTCGAGTAAAAACACGTGCGAGAGGATGCATCCCGCAGGCTAGTCAAGTAAAAACATGTGCGAGAGGATGCATCCCGCAGGCTAGTCGAGCAAAAACACGTGCGAGAGGATGCATCCCGCAGGCTAGTCGAGCAAAAACACGTGCGAGAGGATGCATCCCGCAGGCTAGTCAAGTAAAAACACGTGCGAGAGGATGCATCCCGCAGGCTAGTCGAGCACAAACACGTGCGAGATGATGCATCCCGCAGGCTAGTCGAGCAAAAACACGTGCGAGAGGATGCATCCCGCAGACTAGTCGAGTAAAAACACGTGCGAGAGGATGCTTCCCGCAAGCTAGTCGAGTAAAAACACGTGCGAGAGGATGCATCCCGCAGGCTAGTCGAGTAAAAACACGTGCGAGAGGATGCATCCCGCAGGCTAGTCGAGTAAAAACACGTGCGAGAGGATGCATCCCGCAGGCTAGTCGAGTAAAAACACGTGCGAGGTTTTGTGGGATGCGCATGAGCAGGTTTTTTGGGATGCGCATGCGCAGGTTTTTTGGGATGCGCATGCGCAGGTTTTTTGGGATGCGCATGCCTAGTCGAGCAAAAACACGTGCGAGAGGATGCATCCCGCAGGCTAGTCGAGCAAAAACACGTGCGAGAGGATGCATCCCGCAGGCTAGTCGAGTAAAAACACGTGCGAGAGGATGCATCCCGCAGGCTAGTCGAGTAAAAACACGTGCGAGAGGATGCATCCCGCAGGCTAGTCGAGTAAAAATACGTGCGAGGTTTTGTGGGATGCGCATGCGCAGGTTTTGTGGGATGCGCATGCGCAGGTTTTTTTGGGATGCGCATGGCTAGTCGAGCAAAAACACGTGCGAGAGGATGCATCCCGCAGGCTAGTCGAGCAAAAACACGTGCGAGAGGATGCATCCCGCAGGCTAGTCGAGTAAAAACACGTGCGGGAGGATGCATCCCGCAGGCTAGTCGAGTAAAAACACGTACGAGAGGATGCATCCCGCAGGCTAGTCGAGCAAAAACACGTGCGAGAGGATGCATCCCGCAGGCTAGTCGAGTAAAAACACGTGCGAGAGGATGAATCCCGCAGGCTAGTCGAGTAAAAACACGTGCGAGAGGATGCATCCCGCAGGCTAGTCGAGCAAAAACACGTGCGAGAGGATGCATCCCGCAGGCTAGTCGAGCAAAAACACGTGCGAGAGGATGCATCCCGCAGGCTAGTCGAGTAAAAACACGTGCGAGAGGATGCATCCTGCAGGCTAGTCGAGTAAAAACACGTGCGAGAGGATGCATCCCGCAGGGTAGTCGAGTAAAAACAAGTGCGAGAGGATGCATCCCGCAGGCTAGTCGAGTAAAAACACGTGCGAGGTTTTGTGGGATGCGCATGCGCAGGTTTTGTGGGATGCGCATGCGCAGGTTTTTTGGGATGCGCATGGCTAGTCGAGCAAAAACACGTGCGAGAGGATGCATCCCGCAGGGTAGTCGAGTAAAAACACGTGCGAGAGGATGCATCCCGCAGGCTAGTCGAGTAAAAACACGTGCGAGAGGATGCATCCCGCAGACTAGTCGAGTAAAAACACGTGCGAGAGGATGCTTCCCGCAGGCTAGTCGAGTAAAAACACGTGCGAGAGGATGCATCCCGCAGGCTAGTCGAGTAAAAACACGTGCGAGAGGATGCATCTCGCAGGCTAGTCGAGTAAAAACACGTGCGAGAGGATGCATCCCGCAGGCTAGTCGAGTAAAAATACGTGCGAGGTTTTGTGGGATGCGCATGCGCAGGTTTTGTGGGATGCGCATGCGCAGGTTTTTTGGGATGCGCATGGCTAGTCGAGCAAAAACACGTGCGAGAGGATGCATCCCGCAGGCTAGTCGAGTAAAAATACGTGCGAGGTTTTGTGGGATGCGCATGCGCAGGTTTTGTGGGATGCGCATGCGCAGGTTTTTTGGGATGCGCATGGCTAGTCGAGCAAAAACACGTGCGAGAGGATGCATCCCGCAGGCTAGTCGAGCAAAAACGCGTGCGAGAGGATGCATCCCGCAGGCTAGTCGAGCAAAAACACGTGCGAGAGGATGCATCCCGCAGGCTAGTCGAGTAAAAACACGTGCGAGGTTTTGTGGGATGCGCATGAGCAGGTTTTTTGGGATGCGCATGCGCAGGTTTTTTGGGATGCGCATGCGCAGGTTTTTTGGGATGCGCATGCGCAGGTTTTTTGGGATGCGCATGCATAGTCGAGCAAAAACACGTGCGAGAGGATGCATCCCGCAGGCTAGTCGAGCAAAAACACGTGCGAGAGGATGCATCCCGCAGGCTAGTCGAGTAAAAACACGTGCGAGAGGATGCATCCCGCAGGCTAGTCGAGTAAAAACACGTGCGAGAGGATGCATCCCGCAGGCTAGTCGAGTAAAAATACGTGCGAGGTTTTGTGGGATGCGCATGCGCAGGTTTTGTGGGATGCGCATGCGCAGGTTTTTTGGGATGCGCATGGCTAGTCGAGCAAGAACACGTGCGAGAGGATGCATCCCACAGGCTAGTCGAGCAAAAACAGGTGCGAGAGGATGCATCCCACAGGCTAGTCGAGCAAAAACACGTGCGAGAGGATGCATCCCGCAGGCTAGTCGAGTAAGAACACGTGCGAGAGGCTGCATCCCGCAGGCTAGTCGAGTAAAAACACGTGCGAGGTTTTGTGGGATGCGCATGCGCAGGTTTTGTGGGATGCGCATGCGCAGGTTTTTTGGGATGCGCATGGCTAGTCGAGCAAAAACACGTGCGAGAGGATGCATCCCGCAGGCTAGTCGAGCAAAAACAGGTGCGAGAGGATGCATCCCGCAGGCTAGTCGAGTAAAAACACGTGCGGGAGGATGCATCCCGCAGGCTAGTCGAGTAAAAACACGTACGAGAGGATGCATCCCGCAGGCTAGTCGAGCAAAAACACGTGCGAGAGGATGCATCCCGCAGGGTAGTCGAGTAAAAACACGTGCGAGAGGATGCATCCCGCAGGCTAGTCAAGTAAAAACATGTGCGAGAGGATGCATCCCGCAGGCTAGTCGAGCAAAAACACGTGCGAGAGGATGCATCCCGCAGGCTAGTCGAGCAAAAACACGTGCGAGAGGATGCATCCCGCAGGCTAGTCAAGTAAAAACACGTGCGAGAGGATGCATCCCGCAGGCTAGTCGAGCACAAACACGTGCGAGATGATGCATCCCGCAGGCTAGTCGAGCAAAAACACGTGCGAGAGGATGCATCCCGCAGACTAGTCGAGTAAAAACACGTGCGAGAGGATGCTTCCCGCAAGCTAGTCGAGTAAAAACACGTGCGAGAGGATGCATCCCGCAGGCTAGTCGAGTAAAAACACGTGCGAGAGGATGCATCCCGCAGGCTAGTCGAGTAAAAACACGTGCGAGAGGATGCATCCCGCAGGCTAGTCGAGTAAAAACACGTGCGAGGTTTTGTGGGATGCGCATGAGCAGGTTTTTTGGGATGCGCATGCGCAGGTTTTTTGGGATGCGCATGCGCAGGTTTTTTGGGATGCGCATGCCTAGTCGAGCAAAAACACGTGCGAGAGGATGCATCCCGCAGGCTAGTCGAGCAAAAACACGTGCGAGAGGATGCATCCCGCAGGCTAGTCGAGTAAAAACACGTGCGAGAGGATGCATCCCGCAGGCTAGTCGAGTAAAAACACGTGCGAGAGGATGCATCCCGCAGGCTAGTCGAGTAAAAATACGTGCGAGGTTTTGTGGGATGCGCATGCGCAGGTTTTGTGGGATGCGCATGCGCAGGTTTTTTGGGATGCGCATGGCTAGTCGAGCAAAAACACGTGCGAGAGGATGCATCCCGCAGGCTAGTCGAGCAAAAACACGTGCGAGAGGATGCATCCCGCAGGCTAGTCGAGTAAAAACACGTGCGGGAGGATGCATCCCGCAGGCTAGTCGAGTAAAAACACGTACGAGAGGATGCATCCCGCAGGCTAGTCGAGCAAAAACACGTGCGAGAGGATGCATCCCGCAGGCTAGTCGAGTAAAAACACGTGCGAGAGGATGAATCCCGCAGGCTAGTCGAGTAAAAACACGTGCGAGAGGATGCATCCCGCAGGCTAGTCGAGCAAAAACACGTGCGAGAGGATGCATCCCGCAGGCTAGTCGAGCAAAAACACGTGCGAGAGGATGCATCCCGCAGGCTAGTCGAGTAAAAACACGTGCGAGAGGATGCATCCTGCAGGCTAGTCGAGTAAAAACACGTGCGAGAGGATGCATCCCGCAGGGTAGTCGAGTAAAAACAAGTGCGAGAGGATGCATCCCGCAGGCTAGTCGAGTAAAAACACGTGCGAGGTTTTGTGGGATGCGCATGCGCAGGTTTTGTGGGATGCGCATGCGCAGGTTTTTTGGGATGCGCATGGCTAGTCGAGCAAAAACACGTGCGAGAGGATGCATCCCGCAGGGTAGTCGAGTAAAAACACGTGCGAGAGGATGCATCCCGCAGGCTAGTCGAGTAAAAACACGTGCGAGAGGATGCATCCCGCAGACTAGTCGAGTAAAAACACGTGCGAGAGGATGCTTCCCGCAGGCTAGTCGAGTAAAAACACGTGCGAGAGGATGCATCCCGCAGGCTAGTCGAGCAAAAACAGGTGCGAGAGGATGCATCCCGCAGGCTAGTCGAGTAAAAACACGTGCGGGAGGATGCATCCCGCAGGCTAGTCGAGTAAAAACACGTACGAGAGGATGCATCCCGCAGGCTAGTCGAGCAAAAACACGTGCGAGAGGATGCATCCCGCAGGGTAGTCGAGTAAAAACACGTGCGAGAGGATGCATCCCGCAGGCTAGTCAAGTAAAAACATGTGCGAGAGGATGCATCCCGCAGGCTAGTCGAGCAAAAACACGTGCGAGAGGATGCATCCCGCAGGCTAGTCGAGCAAAAACACGTGCGAGAGGATGCATCCCGCAGGCTAGTCAAGTAAAAACACGTGCGAGAGGATGCATCCCGCAGGCTAGTCGAGCACAAACACGTGCGAGATGATGCATCCCGCAGGCTAGTCGAGCAAAAACACGTGCGAGAGGATGCATCCCGCAGACTAGTCGAGTAAAAACACGTGCGAGAGGATGCTTCCCGCAAGCTAGTCGAGTAAAAACACGTGCGAGAGGATGCATCCCGCAGGCTAGTCGAGTAAAAACACGTGCGAGAGGATGCATCCCGCAGGCTAGTCGAGTAAAAACACGTGCGAGAGGATGCATCCCGCAGGCTAGTCGAGTAAAAACACGTGCGAGGTTTTGTGGGATGCGCATGAGCAGGTTTTTTGGGATGCGCATGCGCAGGTTTTTTGGGATGCGCATGCGCAGGTTTTTTGGGATGCGCATGCCTAGTCGAGCAAAAACACGTGCGAGAGGATGCATCCCGCAGGCTAGTCGAGCAAAAACACGTGCGAGAGGATGCATCCCGCAGGCTAGTCGAGTAAAAACACGTGCGAGAGGATGCATCCCGCAGGCTAGTCGAGTAAAAACACGTGCGAGAGGATGCATCCCGCAGGCTAGTCGAGTAAAAATACGTGCGAGGTTTTGTGGGATGCGCATGCGCAGGTTTTGTGGGATGCGCATGCGCAGGTTTTTTGGGATGCGCATGGCTAGTCGAGCAAAAACACGTGCGAGAGGATGCATCCCGCAGGCTAGTCGAGCAAAAACACGTGCGAGAGGATGCATCCCGCAGGCTAGTCGAGTAAAAACACGTGCGGGAGGATGCATCCCGCAGGCTAGTCGAGTAAAAACACGTACGAGAGGATGCATCCCGCAGGCTAGTCGAGCAAAAACACGTGCGAGAGGATGCATCCCGCAGGCTAGTCGAGTAAAAACACGTGCGAGAGGATGAATCCCGCAGGCTAGTCGAGTAAAAACACGTGCGAGAGGATGCATCCCGCAGGCTAGTCGAGCAAAAACACGTGCGAGAGGATGCATCCCGCAGGCTAGTCGAGCAAAAACACGTGCGAGAGGATGCATCCCGCAGGCTAGTCGAGTAAAAACACGTGCGAGAGGATGCATCCTGCAGGCTAGTCGAGTAAAAACACGTGCGAGAGGATGCATCCCGCAGGGTAGTCGAGTAAAAACAAGTGCGAGAGGATGCATCCCGCAGGCTAGTCGAGTAAAAACACGTGCGAGGTTTTGTGGGATGCGCATGCGCAGGTTTTGTGGGATGCGCATGCGCAGGTTTTTTGGGATGCGCATGGCTAGTCGAGCAAAAACACGTGCGAGAGGATGCATCCCGCAGGGTAGTCGAGTAAAAACACGTGCGAGAGGATGCATCCCGCAGGCTAGTCGAGTAAAAACACGTGCGAGAGGATGCATCCCGCAGACTAGTCGAGTAAAAACACGTGCGAGAGGATGCTTCCCGCAGGCTAGTCGAGTAAAAACACGTGCGAGAGGATGCATCCCGCAGGCTAGTCGAGTAAAAACACGTGCGAGAGGATGCATCTCGCAGGCTAGTCGAGTAAAAACACGTGCGAGAGGATGCATCCCGCAGGCTAGTCGAGTAAAAACACGTGCGAGGTTTTGTGGGATGCGCATGCGCAGGTTTTGTGGGATGCGCATGCGCAGGTTTTTTGGGATGCGCATGGCTAGTCGAGCAAAAACACGTGCGAGAGGATGCATCCCGCAGTCTAGTCGAGCAAAAACACGTGCGAGAGGATGCATCCCGCAGGCTAGTCGAGTAAAAACACGTGCGAGAGGATGCATCCCGCAGGCTAGTCGAGCAAAAACACGTGCGAGAGGATGCATCCCGCAGTCTAGTCGAGCAAAAACACGTGCGAGAGGATGCATCCCGCAGGCTAGTCGAGCAAAAACACGTGCGAGAGGATGCATCCCGCAGACTAGTCGAGTAAAAACACGTGCGAGAGGATGCTTCCCGCAGGCTAGTCGAGCAAAAACACGTGCGAGAGGATGCATCCCGCAGGCTAGTCGAGCAAAAACACGTGCGAGAGGATGCATCCCGCAGGCTAGTCGAGTAAAAACACGTGCGAGAGGATGCATCCCGCAGGCTAGTCGAGTAAAAACACGTGCGAGAGGATGCATCCCGCAGGCTAGTCGAGCAAAAACACGTGCGAGAGGATGCATCCCGCAGGCTAGTCGAGCAAAAACACGTGCGAGAGGATGCATCCCGCAGGCTAGTCAAGTAAAAACACGTGCGAGAGGATGCATCCCGCAGGCTAGTCGAGCACAAACACGTGCGAGAGGATGCATCCCGCAGGCTAGTCGAGCAAATACACGTGCGAGAGGATGCATCCCGCAGGCTAGTCGAGCAAAAACACGTGCGAGAGGATGCATCCCGCAGACTAGTCGAGTAAAAGCACGTGCGAGAGGATGCTTCCCGCAGGCTAGTCGAGTAAAAACACGTGCGAGAGGATGCTTCCCGCAGGCTAGTCGAGTAAAAACACGTGCGAGAGGATGCATCCCGCAGGCTAGTCGAGTAAAAACACGTGCGAGAGGATGCATCCCGCAGGCTAGTCGAGTAAAAACACGTGCGAGAGGATGCATCCCGCAGACTAGTCGAGTAAAAGCACGTGCGAGAGGATGCTTCCCGCAGGCTAGTCGAGTTAAAACACGTGCGAGAGGATGCATCCCGCAGGCTAGTCGAGTAAAAACACGTGCGAGAGGATGCATCCCGCAGGCTAGTCGAGTAAAAACACGTGCGAGAGGATGCATCCCGCAGGCTAGTCGAGTAAAAACACGTGCGAGAGGATGCATCCCGCAGGCTAGTCGAGTAAAAACACGTGCGAGAGGATGCATCCCGCAGGCTAGTCGAGTAAAAAACACGTGCGAGGTTTTGTGGGATGCGCATGAGCAGGTTTTTTGGGATGCGCATGCGCAGGTTTTTTGGGATGCGCATGCGCAGGTTTTTTGGGATGCGCATGCCTAGTCGAGCAAAAACACGTGCGAGAGGATGCATCCCGCAGGCTAGTCGAGCAAAAACACGTGCGAGAGGATGCATCCCGCAGGCTAGTCGAGTAAAAACACGTGCGAGAGGATGCATCCCGCAGGCTAGTCGAGTAAAAACACGTGCGAGAGGATGCATCCCGCAGGCTAGTCGAGTAAAAATACGTGCGAGGTTTTGTGGGATGCGCATGCGCAGGTTTTGTGGGATGCGCATGCGCAGGTTTTTTGGGATGCGCATGGCTAGTCGAGCAAAAACACGTGCGAGAGGATGCATCCCGCAGGCTAGTCGAGCAAAAACACGTGCGAGAGGATGCATCCCGCAGGCTAGTCGAGTAAAAACACGTGCGGGAGGATGCATCCCGCAGGCTAGTCGAGTAAAAACACGTACGAGAGGATGCATCCCGCAGGCTAGTCGAGCAAAAACACGTGCGAGAGGATGCATCCCGCAGGCTAGTCGAGTAAAAACACGTGCGAGAGGATGAATCCCGCAGGCTAGTCGAGTAAAAACACGTGCGAGATGATGCATCCCGCAGGCTAGTCGAGCAAAAACACGTGCGAGAGGATGCATCCCGCAGGCTAGTCGAGCAAAAACACGTGCGAGAGGATGCATCCCGCAGGCTAGTCGAGTAAAAACACGTGCGAGAGGATGCATCCTGCAGGCTAGTCGAGTAAAAACACGTGCGAGAGGATGCATCCCGCAGGGTAGTCGAGTAAAAACACGTGCGAGAGGATGCATCCCGCAGGCTAGTCGAGTAAAAACACGTGCGAGGTTTTGTGGGATGCGCATGCGCAGTTTTTGTGGGATGCGCATGCGCAGGTTTTTTGGGATGCGCATGCCTAGTCGAGCAAAAACACGTGCGAGAGGATGCATCCCGCAGTCTAGTCGAGCAAAAACACGTGCGAGAGGATGCATCCCGCAGGCTAGTCGAGTAAAAACACGTGCGAGAGGATGCATCCCGCAGGCTAGTCGAGCAAAAACACGTGCGAGAGGATGCATCCCGCAGTCTAGTCGAGCAAAAACACGTGCGAGAGGATGCATCCCGCAGGCTAGTCGAGCAAAAACACGTGCGAGAGGATGCATCCCGCAGGGTAGTCGAGTAAAAACACGTGCGAGAGGATGCATCCCGCAGGCTAGTCGAGTAAAAACACGTGCGAGAGGATGCATCCCGCAGACTAGTCGAGTAAAAACACGTGCGAGAGGATGCTTCCCGCAGGCTAGTCGAGTAAAAACACGTGCGAGAGGATGCATCCCGCAGGCTAGTCGAGTAAAAACACGTGCGAGAGGATGCATCCCGCAGGCTAGTCGAGTAAAAACACGTGCGAGAGGATGCATCCCGCAGGCTAGTCGAGTAAAAACGCGTGCGAGGTCTTGTGGGATGCGCATGCGCAGGTTTTTTGGGATGCGCATGCCTAGTCGAGCAAAAGCACGTGCGAGAGGATGCACCCCGCAGGCTAGTCGAGTAAAAACACGTGCGAGGTTTTGTGGGATGCGCATGCGCAGTTTTTGTGGGATGCGCATGCGCAGGTTTTTTGGGATGCGCATGCCTAGTCGAGCAAAAACACGTGCGAGAGGATGCATCCCGCAGTCTAGTCGAGCAAAAACACGTGCGAGAGGATGCATCCCGCAGGCTAGTCGAGTAAAAACACGTGCGAGAGGATGCATCCCGCAGGCTAGTCGAGCAAAAACACGTGCGAGAGGATGCATCCCGCAGTCTAGTCGAGCAAAAACACGTGCGAGAGGATGCATCCCGCAGGCTAGTCGAGCAAAAACACGTGCGAGAGGATGCATCCCGCAGACTAGTCGAGTAAAAACACGTGCGAGAGGATGCTTCCCGCAGGCTAGTCGAGCAAAAACACGTGCGAGAGGATGCATCCCGCAGGCTAGTCGAGCAAAAACACGTGCGAGAGGATGCATCCCGCAGGCTAGTCGAGCAAAAACACGTGCGAGAGGATGCATCCCGCAGGCTAGTCGAGCAAAAACACGTGCGAGAGGATGCATCCCGCAGGCTAGTCAAGTAAAAACACGTGCGAGAGGATGCATCCCGCAGGCTAGTCGAGCACAAACACGTGCGAGAGGATGCATCCCGCAGGCTAGTCGAGCAAATACACGTGCGAGAGGATGCATCCCGCAGGCTAGTCGAGCAAAAACACGTGCGAGAGGATGCATCCCGCAGGCTAGTCGAGCAAAAACACGTGCGAGAGGATGCATCCCGCAGACTAGTCGAGTAAAAACATGTGCGAGAGGATGCATCCCGCAGGCTAGTCGAGTAAAAACACGTGCGAGAGGATGCATCCCGCAGGCTAGTCGAGTAAAAACACGTGCGAGAGGATGCATCCCGCAGGCTAGTCGAGTAAAAACACGTGCGAGGTTTTGTGGGATGCGCATGCGCAGGTTTTTTGGGATGCGCATGGCTAGTCGAGCAAAAACACGTGCGAGAGGATGCATCCCGCAGGCTAGTCGAGCAAAAACACGTGCGAGAGGATGCATCCCGCAGGCTAGTCGAGCAAAAACACGTGCGAGAGGATGCATCCCGCAGGCTAGTCGAGCAAAAACACGTGCGAGAGGATGCATCCCGCAGGCTAGTCGAGTAAAAACACGTGCGAGAGGATGCATCCCGCAGGCTAGTCGAGTAAAAACACGTGCGAGAGGATGCATCCCGCAGGCTAGTCGAGTAAAAATACGTGCGAGGTTTTGTGGGATGCGCATGCGCAGGTTTTGTGGGATGCGCATGCGCAGGTTTTTTGGGATGCGCATGGCTAGTCGAGCAAAAACACGTGCGAGAGGATGCATCCCGCAGGCTAGACGAGCAAAAACACGTGCGAGAGGATGCATCCCGCAGGCTAGTCGAGTAAAAACACGTGCGGGAGGATGCATCCCGCAGGCTAGTCGAGTAAAAACACGTACGAGAGGATGCATCCCGCAGGCTAGTCGAGCAAAAACACGTGCGAGAGGATGCATCCCGCAGGCTAGTCGAGTAAAAACACGTGCGAGAGGATGAATCCCGCAGGCTAGTCGAGTAAAAACACGTGCGAGAGGATGCATCCCGCAGGCTAGTCGAGCAAAAACACGTGCGAGAGGATGCATCCCGCAGGCTAGTCGAGCAAAAACACGTGCGAGAGGATGCATCCCGCAGGCTAGTCGAGTAAAAACACGTGCGAGAGGATGCATCCTGCAGGCTAGTCGAGTAAAAACACGTGCGAGAGGATGCATCCCGCAGGGTAGTCGAGTAAAAACACGTGCGAGAGGATGCATCCCGCAGGCTAGTCGAGTAAAAACACGTGCGAGGTTTTGTGGGATGCGCATGCGCAGGTTTTGTGGGATGCGCATGCGCAGGTTTTTTGGGATGCGCATGGCTAGTCGAGCAAAAACACGTGCGAGAGGATGCATCCCGCAGGGTAGTCGAGTAAAAACACGTGCGAGAGGATGCATCCCGCAGGCTAGTCGAGTAAAAACACGTGCGAGAGGATGCATCCCGCAGACTAGTCGAGTAAAAACACGTGCGAGAGGATGCTTCCCGCAGGCTAGTCGAGTAAAAACACGTGCGAGAGGATGCATCCCGCAGGCTAGTCGAGTAAAAACACGTGCGAGAGGATGCATCCCGCAGGCTAGTCGAGTAAAAACACGTGCGAGAGGATGCATCCCGCAGGCTAGTCGAGTAAAAACGCGTGCGAGGTCTTGTGGGATGCGCATGCGCAGGTTTTTTGGGATGCGCATGCCTAGTCGAGCAAAAGCACGTGCGAGAGGATGCACCCCGCAGGCTAGTCGAGTAAAAACACGTGCGAGGTTTTGTGGGATGCGCATGCGCAGGTTTTGTGGGATGCGCATGCGCAGGTTTTTTGGGATGCGCATGCCTAGTCGAGCAAAAACACGTGCGAGAGGATGCATCCCGCAGTCTAGTCGAGCAAAAACACGTGCGAGAGGATGCATCCCGCAGGCTAGTCGAGTAAAAACACGTGCGAGAGGATGCATCCCGCAGGCTAGTCGAGCAAAAACACGTGCGAGAGGATGCATCCCGCAGTCTAGTCGAGCAAAAACACGTGCGAGAGGATGCATCCCGCAGGCTAGTCGAGCAAAAACACGTGCGAGAGGATGCATCCCGCAGACTAGTCGAGTAAAAACACGTGCGAGAGGATGCTTCCCGCAGGCTAGTCGAGCAAAAACACGTGCGAGAGGATGCATCCCGCAGTCTAGTCGAGCAAAAACACGTGCGAGAGGATGCATCCCGCAGGCTAGTCGAGCAAAAACACGTGCGAGAGGATGCATCCCGCAGACTAGTCGAGTAAAAACACGTGCGAGAGGATGCTTCCCGCAGGCTAGTCGAGCAAAAACACGTGCGAGAGGATGCATCCCGCAGGCTAGTCGAGCAAAAACACGTGCGAGAGGATGCATCCCGCAGGCTAGTCGAGTAAAAACACGTGCGAGAGGATGCATCCCGCAGGCTAGTCGAGTAAAAACACGTGCGAGAGGATGCATCCCGCAGGCTAGTCGAGCAAAAACACGTGCGAGAGGATGCATCCCGCAGGCTAGTCGAGCAAAAACACGTGCGAGAGGATGCATCCCGCAGGCTAGTCAAGTAAAAACACGTGCGAGAGGATGCATCCCGCAGGCTAGTCGAGCACAAACACGTGCGAGAGGATGCATCCCGCAGGCTAGTCGAGCAAATACACGTGCGAGAGGATGCATCCCGCAGGCTAGTCGAGCAAAAACACGTGCGAGAGGATGCATCCCGCAGGCTAGTCGAGCAAAAACACGTGCGAGAGGATGCATCCCGCAGACTAGTCGAGTAAAAACATGTGCGAGAGGATGCATCCCGCAGGCTAGTCGAGTAAAAACACGTGCGAGACGATGCATCCCGCAGGCTAGTCGAGTAAAAACACGTGCGAGAGGATGCATCCCGCAGGCTAGTCGAGTAAAAACACGTGCGAGGTTTTGTGGGATGCGCATGCGCAGGTTTTTTGGGATGCGCATGGCTAGTCGAGCAAAAACACGTGCGAGAGGATGCATCCCGCAGGCTAGTCGAGCAAAAACACGTGCGAGAGGATGCATCCCGCAGGCTAGTCGAGCAAAAACACGTGCGAGAGGATGCATCCCGCAGGCTAGTCGAGCAAATCACGTGCGAGAGGATGCATCCCGCAGGCTAGTCGAGCAAAAACACGTGCGAGAGGATGCATCCCGCAGACTAGTCGAGTAAAAGCACGTGCGAGAGGATGCTTCCCGCAGGCTAGTCGAGTAAAAACACGTGCGAGAGGATGCTTCCCGCAGGCTAGTCGAGTAAAAACACGTGCGAGAGGATGCATCCCGCAGGCTAGTCGAGTAAAAACACGTGCGAGAGGATGCATCCCGCAGGCTAGTCGAGTAAAAACACGTGCGAGAGGATGCATCCCGCAGACTAGTCGAGTAAAAGCACGTGCGAGAGGATGCTTCCCGCAGGCTAGTCGAGTTAAAACACGTGCGAGAGGATGCATCCCGCAGGCTAGTCGAGTAAAAACACGTGCGAGAGGATGCATCCCGCAGGCTAGTCGAGTAAAAACACGTGCGAGAGGATGCATCCCGCAGGCTAGTCGAGTAAAAACACGTGCGAGAGGATGCATCCCGCAGGCTAGTCGAGTAAAAACACGTGCGAGAGGATGCATCCCGCAGGCTAGTCGAGTAAAAACACGTGCGAGGTTTTGTGGGATGCGCATGAGCAGGTTTTTTGGGGTGCGCATGCGCAGGTTTTTTGGGATGCGCATGCGCAGGTTTTTTGGGATGCGCATGCCTAGTCGAGCAAAAACACGTGCGAGAGGATGCATCCCGCAGGCTAGTCGAGCAAAAACACGTGCGAGAGGATGCATCCCGCAGGCTAGTCGAGTAAAAACACGTGCGAGAGGATGCATCCCGCAGGCTAGTCGAGTAAAAACACGTGCGAGAGGATGCATCCCGCAGGCTAGTCGAGTAAAAATACGTGCGAGGTTTTGTGGGATGCGCATGCGCAGGTTTTGTGGGATGCGCATGCGCAGGTTTTTTGGGATGCGCATGGCTAGTCGAACAAAAACACGTGCGAGAGGATGCATCCCGCAGGCTAGTCGAGCAAAAACACGTGCGAGAGGATGCATCCCGCAGGCTAGTCGAGTAAAAACACGTGCGGGAGGATGCATCCCGCAGGCTAGTCGAGTAAAAACACGTACGAGAGGATGCATCCCGCAGGCTAGTCGAGCAAAAACACGTGCGAGAGGATGCATCCCGCAGGCTAGTCGAGTAAAAACACGTGCGAGAGGATGAATCCCGCAGGCTAGTCGAGTAAAAACACGTGCGAGATGATGCATCCCGCAGGCTAGTCGAGCAAAAACACGTGCGAGAGGATGCATCCCGCAGGCTAGTCGAGCAAAAACACGTGCGAGAGGATGCATCCCGCAGGCTAGTCGAGTAAAAACACGTGCGAGAGGATGCATCCTGCAGGCTAGTCGAGTAAAAACACGTGCGAGAGGATGCATCCCGCAGGGTAGTCGAGTAAAAACACGTGCGAGAGGATGCATCCCGCAGGCTAGTCGAGTAAAAACACGTGCGAGGTTTTGTGGGATGCGCATGCGCAGGTTTTGTGGGATGCGCATGCGCAGGTTTTTTGGGATGCGCATGGCTAGTCGAGCAAAAACACGTGCGAGAGGATGCATCCCGCAGGGTAGTCGAGTAAAAACACGTGCGAGAGGATGCATCCCGCAGGCTAGTCGAGTAAAAACACGTGCGAGAGGATGCATCCCGCAGACTAGTCGAGTAAAAACACGTGCGAGAGGATGCTTCCCGCAGGCTAGTCGAGTAAAAACACGTGCGAGAGGATGCATCCCGCAGGCTAGTCGAGTAAAAACACGTGCGAGAGGATGCATCCCGCAGGCTAGTCGAGTAAAAACACGTGCGAGAGGATGCATCCCGCAGGCTAGTCGAGTAAAAACGCGTGCGAGGTCTTGTGGGATGCGCATGCGCAGGTTTTTTGGGATGCGCATGCCTAGTCGAGCAAAAGCACGTGCGAGAGGATGCACCCCGCAGGCTAGTCGAGTAAAAACACGTGCGAGGTTTTGTGGGATGCGCATGCGCAGGTTTTGTGGGATGCGCATGCGCAGGTTTTTTGGGATGCGCATGCCTAGTCGAGCAAAAACACGTGCGAGAGGATGCATCCCGCAGTCTAGTCGAGCAAAAACACGTGCGAGAGGATGCATCCCGCAGGCTAGTCGAGTAAAAACACGTGCGAGAGGATGCATCCCGCAGGCTAGTCGAGCAAAAACACGTGCGAGAGGATGCATCCCGCAGTCTAGTCGAGCAAAAACACGTGCGAGAGGATGCATCCCGCAGGCTAGTCGAGCAAAAACACGTGCGAGAGGATGCATCCCGCAGACTAGTCGAGTAAAAACACGTGCGAGAGGATGCTTCCCGCAGGCTAGTCGAGCAAAAACACGTGCGAGAGGATGCATCCCGCAGGCTAGTCGAGCAAAAACACGTGCGAGAGGATGCATCCCGCAGGCTAGTCGAGCAAAAACACGTGCGAGAGGATGCATCCCGCAGGCTAGTCGAGCAAAAACACGTGCGAGAGGATGCATCCCGCAGGCTAGTCAAGTAAAAACACGTGCGAGAGGATGCATCCCGCAGGCTAGTCGAGCACAAACACGTGCGAGAGGATGCATCCCGCAGGCTAGTCGAGCAAATACACGTGCGAGAGGATGCATCCCGCAGGCTAGTCGAGCAAAAACACGTGCGAGAGGATGCATCCCGCAGGCTAGTCGAGCAAAAACACGTGCGAGAGGATGCATCCCGCAGACTAGTCGAGTAAAAACATGTGCGAGAGGATGCATCCCGCAGGCTAGTCGAGTAAAAACACGTGCGAGAGGATGCATCCCGCAGGCTAGTCGAGTAAAAACACGTGCGAGAGGATGCATCCCGCAGGCTAGTCGAGTAAAAACACGTGCGAGGTTTTGTGGGATGCGCATGCGCAGGTTTTTTGGGATGCGCATGGCTAGTCGAGCAAAAACACGTGCGAGAGGATGCATCCCGCAGGCTAGTCGAGCAAAAACACGTGCGAGAGGATGCATCCCGCAGGCTAGTCGAGCAAAAACACGTGCGAGAGGATGCATCCCGCAGGCTAGTCGAGCAAAAACACGTGCGAGAGGATGCATCCCGCAGGCTAGTCGAGTAAAAACACGTGCGAGAGGATGCATCCCGCAGGCTAGTCGAGTAAAAACACGTGCGAGAGGATGCATCCCGCAGGCTAGTCGAGTAAAAATACGTGCGAGGTTTTGTGGGATGCGCATGCGCAGGTTTTGTGGGATGCGCATGCGCAGGTTTTTTGGGATGCGCATGGCTAGTCGAGCAAAAACACGTGCGAGAGGATGCATCCCGCAGGCTAGTCGAGCAAAAACACGTGCGAGAGGATGCATCCCGCAGGCTAGTCGAGTAAAAACACGTGCGGGAGGATGCATCCCGCAGGCTAGTCGAGTAAAAACACGTACGAGAGGATGCATCCCGCAGGCTAGTCGAGCAAAAACACGTGCGAGAGGATGCATCCCGCAGGCTAGTCGAGTAAAAACACGTGCGAGAGGATGAATCCCGCAGGCTAGTCGAGTAAAAACACGTGCGAGAGGATGCATCCCGCAGGCTAGTCGAGCAAAAACACGTGCGAGAGGATGCATCCCGCAGGCTAGTCGAGTAAAAACACGTGCGAGAGGATGCATCCCGCAGGCTAGTCGAGTAAAAACACTTGCGAGAGGATGCATCCCGCAGGCTAGTCGAGTAAAAACACGTGCGAGGTTTTGTGGGATGCGCATGCGCAGGTTTTGTGGGATGCGCATGCGCAGGTTTTTTGGGATGCGCATGCCTAGTCGAGCAAAAACACGTGCGAGAGGATGCTTCCCGCAGGCTAGTCGAGTAAAAACACGTGCGAGAGGATGCATCCCGCAGGCTAGTCGAGCAAAAACACGTGCGAGAGGATGCATCCCGCAGACTAGTCGAGTAAAAACATGTGCCAGAGGATGCTTCCCGCAGGCTAGTCGAGTAAAAACACGTGCGAGAGGATGCATCCCGCAGGCTAGTCGAGCAAAAACACGTGCGAGAGGATGCATCCCGCAGGCTAGTCGAGTAAAAACACGTGCGAGAGGATGCATCCCGCAGGCTAGTCGAGTAAAAACACGTGCGAGAGGATGCATCCCGCAGGCTAGTCGAGCAAAAACACGTGCGAGAGGATGCATCCCGCAGGCTAGTCGAGCAAAAACACGTGCGAGAGGATGCATCCCGCAGGCTAGTCAAGTAAAAACACGTGCGAGAGGATGCATCCCGCAGGCTAGTCGAGCACAAACACGTGCGAGAGGATGCATCCCGCAGGCTAGTCGAGCAAATACACGTGCGAGAGGATGCATCCCGCAGGCTAGTCGAGCAAAAACACGTGCGAGAGGATGCATCCCGCAGGCTAGTCGAGCAAAAACACGTGCGAGAGGATGCATCCCGCAGACTAGTCGAGTAAAAACATGTGCGAGAGGATGCATCCCGCAGGCTAGTCGAGTAAAAACACGTGCGAGAGGATGCATCCCGCAGGCTAGTCGAGTAAAAACACGTGCGAGAGGATGCATCCCGCAGGCTAGTCGAGTAAAAACACGTGCGAGGTTTTGTGGTATGCGCATGCGCAGGTTTTTTGGGATGCGCATGGCTAGTCGAGCAAAAACACGTGCGAGAGGATGCATCCCGCAGGCTAGTCGAGCAAAAACACGTGCGAGAGGATGCATCCCGCAGGCTAGTCGAGCAAAAACACGTGCGAGAGGATGCATCCCGCAGGCTAGTCGAGCAAAAACACGTGCGAGAGGATGCATCCCGCAGGCTAGTCGAGCAAAAACACGTGCGAGAGGATGCATCCCGCAGACTAGTCGAGTAAAAGCACGTGCGAGAGGATGCTTCCCGCAGGCTAGTCGAGTAAAAACACGTGCGAGAGGATGCTTCCCGCAGGCTAGTCGAGTAAAAACACGTGCGAGAGGATGCATCCCGCAGGCTAGTCGAGTAAAAACACGTGCGAGAGGATGCATCCCGCAGGCTAGTCGAGTAAAAACACGTGCGGGAGGATGCATCCCGCAGGCTAGTCGAGTAAAAACACTTGCGAGAGGATGCATCCCGCAGGCTAGTCGAGTAAAAACACGTGCGAGGTTTTGTGGGATGCGCATGCGCAGGTTTTGTGGGATGCGCATGCGCAGGTTTTTTGGGATGCGCATGCGCAGGTTTTTTGGGATGCGCATGCCTAGTCGAGCAAAAACACGTGCGAGAGGATGCATCCCGCAGGGTAGTCGAGTAAAAACACGTGCGAGAGGATGCATCCCGCAGGCTAGTCGAGTAAAAACACGTGCGAGAGGATGCATCCCGCAGGCTAGTCGAGCAAAAACACGTGCGAGAGGATGCATCCCGCAGGCTAGTCGAGCAAAAACACGTGCGAGAGGATGCATCCCGCAGGCTAGTCGAGTAAAAACACGTGCGAGAGGATGCATCCCGCAGGCTAGTCGAGTAAAAACACGTGCGAGAGGATGCATCCCGCAGGCTAGTCGAGTAAAAACACGTGCGAGAGGATGCATCCCACAGGGTAGTCGAGTAAAAACACGTGCGAGAGGATGCATCCCGCAGGCTAGTCGAGCAAAAACACGTGCGAGAGGATGCATCCCGCAGGGTAGTCGAGTAAAAACACGTGCGAGAGGATGCACCCCGCAGGCTAGTCGAGTAAAAACACGTGCGAGAGGATGCATCCCGCAGGCTAGTCGAGTAAAAACACGTGCGAGGTTTTGTGGGATGCGCATGCGCAGGTTTTGTGGGATGCGCATGCGCAGGTTTTTTGGGATTCTCATGGCTAGTCGAGCAAAAACACGTGCGAGAGGATGCATCCCGCAGGCTAGTCGAGCAAAAACACGTGCGTAAGGATGCATCCCGCAGGCTAGTCGAGTAAAAACACGTGCGAGAGGATGCATCCCGCAGGCTAGTCGAGTAAAAACACGTGCGAGAGGATGCATCCCGCAGGCTAGTCGAGTAAAAACACGTGCGAGGTTTTGTGGGATGCGCAAGCGCAGGTTTTGTGGGATGCGCATGCGCAGGTTTTTTGGGATGCGCATGGCTAGTCGAGCAAAAACACGTGCGAGAGGATGCATCCCGCAGGCTAGTCGAGCAAAAACACGTGCGAGAGGATGCATCCCGCAGACTAGTCGAGTAAAAACACGTGCGAGAGGATGCTTCCCGCAAGCTAGTCGAGTAAAAACACGTGCGAGAGGATGCATCCCGCAGGCTAGTCGAGTAAAAACACGTGCGGGAGGATGCATCCCGCAGGCTAGTCGAGTAAAAACACGTACGAGAGGATGCATCCCGCAGGCTAGTCGAGTAAAAACACGTGCGAGGTTTTGTGGGATGCGCATGCGCAGGTTTTGTGGGATGCGCATGCGCAGGTTTTTTGGGATGCGCATGGCTAGTCGAGCAAAAACACGTGCGAGAGGATGCATCCCGCAGGCTAGTCGAGCAAAAACACGTGCGAGAGGATGCACCCCGCAGGCTACTCGAGTAAAAACACGTGCGAGGTTTTGTGGGATGCGCATGAGCAGGTTTTTTGGGATGCGCATGCGCAGGTTTTTTGGGATGCGCATGCGCAGGTTTTTTGGGATGCGCATGCCTAGTCGAGCAAAAACACGTGCGAGAGGATGCATCCCGCAGGCTAGTCGAGCAAAAACACGTGCGAGAGGATGCATCCCGCAGGCTAGTCGAGTAAAAACACGTGCGAGAGGATGCATCCCGCAGGCTAGTCGAGTAAAAACACGTGCGAGTGGATGCATCCCGCAGGCTAGTCGAGTAAAAATACGTGCGAGGTTTTGTGGGATGCGCATGCGCAGGTTTTGTGGGATGCGCATGCGCAGGTTTTGTGGGATGCGCATGCGCAGGTTTTTTGGGATGCGCATGGCTAGTCGAGCAAGAACACGTGCGAGAGGATGCATCCCACAGGCTAGTCGAGCAAAAACAGGTGCGAGAGGATGCATCCCACAGGCTAGTCGAGCAAAAACACGTGCGAGAGGATGCATCCCGCAGGCTAGTCGAGTAAAAACACGTGCGAGAGGCTGCATCCCGCAGGCTAGTCGAGTAAAAACACGTGCGAGGTTTTGTGGGATGCGCATGCGCAGGTTTTGTGGGATGCGCATGCGCAGGTTTTTTGGGATGCGCATGGCTAGTCGAGCAAAAACACGTGCGAGAGGATGCATCCCGCAGGCTAGTCGAGCAAAAACAGGTGCGAGAGGATGCATCCCGCAGGCTAGTCGAGTAAAAACACGTGCGGGAGGATGCATCCCGCAGGCTAGTCGTGTAAAAACACGTACGAGAGGATGCATCCCGCAGGCTAGTCGAGCAAAAACACGTGCGAGAGGATGCATCCCGCAGGGTAGTCGAGTAAAAACACGTGCGAGAGGATGCATCCCGCAGGCTAGTCAAGTAAAAACACGTGCGAGAGGATGCATCCCGCAGGCTAGTCGAGCAAAAACACGTGCGAGAGGATGCATCCCGCAGGCTAGTCGAGCAAAAACACGTGCGAGAGGATGCATCCCGCAGGCTAGTCAAGTAAAAACACGTGTGAGAGGATGCATCCCGCAGGCTAGTCGAGTAAAAATACGTGCGAGGTTTTGTGGGATGCGCATGCGCAGGTTTTGTGGGATGCGCATGCGCAGGTTTTGTGGGATGCGCATGCGCAGGTTTTTTGGGATGCGCATGGCTAGTCGAGCAAGAACACGTGCGAGAGGATGCATCCCACAGGCTAGTCGAGCAAAAACAGGTGCGAGAGGATGCATCCCACAGGCTAGTCGAGCAAAAACACGTGCGAGAGGATGCATCCCGCAGGCTAGTCGAGTAAAAACACGTGCGAGAGGCTGCATCCCGCAGGCTAGTCGAGTAAAAACACGTGCGAGGTTTTGTGGGATGCGCATGCGCAGGTTTTGTGGGATGCGCATGCGCAGGTTTTTTGGGATGCGCATGGCTAGTCGAGCAAAAACACGTGCGAGAGGATGCATCCCGCAGGCTAGTCGAGCAAAAACAGGTGCGAGAGGATGCATCCCGCAGGCTAGTCGAGCAAAAACAGGTGCGAGAGGATGCATCCCGCAGGCTAGTCGAGTAAAAACACGTGCGGGAGGATGCATCCCGCAGGCTAGTCGTGTAAAAACACGTACGAGAGGATGCATCCCGCAGGCTAGTCGAGCAAAAACACGTGCGAGAGGATGCATCCCGCAGGGTAGTCGAGTAAAAACACGTGCGAGAGGATGCATCCCGCAGGCTAGTCAAGTAAAAACACGTGCGAGAGGATGCATCCCGCAGGCTAGTCGAGCAAAAACACGTGCGAGAGGATGCATCCCGCAGGCTAGTCGAGTAAAAATACGTGCGAGGTTTTGTGGGATGCGCATGCGCAGGTTTTGTGGGATGCGCATGCGCAGGTTTTGTGGGATGCGCATGCGCAGGTTTTTTGGCATGCGCATGGCTAGTCGAGCAAGAACACGTGCGAGAGGATGCATCCCACAGGCTAGTCGAGCAAAAACAGGTGCGAGAGGATGCATCCCACAGGCTAGTCGAGCAAAAACACGTGCGAGAGGATGCATCCCGCAGGCTAGTCGAGTAAAAACACGTGCGAGAGGCTGCATCCCGCAGGCTAGTCGAGTAAAAACACGTGCGAGGTTTTGTGGGATGCGCATGCGCAGGTTTTGTGGGATGCGCATGCGCAGGTTTTTTGGGATGCGCATGGCTAGTCGAGCAAAAACACGTGCGAGAGGATGCATCCCGCAGGCTAGTCGAGCAAAAACAGGTGCGAGAGGATGCATCCCGCAGGCTAGTCGAGTAAAAACACGTGCGGGAGGATGCATCCCGCAGGCTAGTCGTGTAAAAACACGTACGAGAGGATGCATCCCGCAGGCTAGTCGAGCAAAAACACGTGCGAGAGGATGCATCCCGCAGGGTAGTCGAGTAAAAACACGTGCGAGAGGATGCATCCCGCAGGCTAGTCAAGTAAAAACACGTGCGAGAGGATGCATCCCGCAGGCTAGTCGAGCAAAAACACGTGCGAGAGGATGCATCCCGCAGGCTAGTCGAGCAAAAACACGTGCGAGAGGATGCATCCCGCAGGCTAGTCAAGTAAAAACACGTGCGAGAGGATGCATCCCGCAGGCTAGTCGAGCACAAACACGTGCGAGATGATGCATCCCGCAGGCTAGTCGAGCAAAAACACGTGCGAGAGGATGCATCCCGCAGACTAGTCGAGTAAAAACACGTGCGAGAGGATGCTTCCCGCAAGCTAGTCGAGTAAAAACACGTGCGAGAGGATGCATCCCGCAGGCTAGTCGAGTAAAAACACGTGCGAGAGGATGCATCCCGCAGGCTAGTCGAGTAAAAACACGTGCGAGAGGATGCATCCCGCAGGCTAGTCGAGCAAAAACAGGTGCGAGAGGATGCATCCCGCAGGCTAGTCGAGTAAAAACACGTGCGAGAGGATGCATCCGGCAGGCTAGTCGAGTAAAAACACGTGCGAGAGGATGCATCCCGCAGGCTAGTCGAGCAAAAACACGTGCGAGAGGATGCATCCCGCAGGGTAGTCGAGTAAAAACACGTGCGAGAGGATGCATCCCGCAGGCTAGTCGAGCAAAAACACGTGCGAGAGGATGCATCCCGCAGGGTAGTCGAGTAAAAACACGTGCGAGAGGATGCATCCCGCAGGCTAGTCGAGTAAAAACACGTGCGAGGTTTTGTGGGATGCGCATGCGCAGGTTTTTTGGGATGCGCATGGCTAGTCGAGCAAAAACACGTGCGAGAGGATGCATCCCGCAGACTAGTAGAGTAAAAACACGTGCGAGAGGATGCTTCCCGCAGGCTAGTCGAGTAAAAACACGTGCGAGAGGATGCATCCCGCAGGCTAGTCGAGTAAAAACACGTGCGAGAGGATGCATCCCGCAGGCTAGTCGAGTAAAAACACGTGCGAGAGGATGCATCCCGCAAGCTAGTCGAGTAAAAACACGTGCGAGAGGATGCATCCCGCAGGCTAGTCGAGTAAAAACACGTGCGAGGTTTTGTGGGATGCGCATGCGCAGGTTTTGTGGGATGCGCATGCGCAGGTTTTTTGGGATGCGCATGCGCAGGTTTTTTGGGATGCGCATGCCTAGTCGAGCAAAAACACGTGCGAGAGGATGCATCCCGCAAGCTAGTCGAGCAAAAACACGTGCGAGAGGATGCATCCCGCAGGCTAGTCGAGTAAAAACACGTGCGAGAGGATGCATCCCGCAGGCTAGTCGAGTAAAAACACGTGCGAGAGGATGCATCCCGCAGGCTAGTCGAGTAAAAACACGTGCGAGGTTTTGTGGGATGCGCATGCGCAGGTTTTGTGGGATGCGCATGCGCAGGTTTTTTGGGATTCTCATGGCTAGTCGAGCAAAAACACGTGCGAGAGGATGCATCCCGCAGGCTAGTCGAGCAAAAACACGTGCGTAAGGATGCATCCCGCAGGCTAGTCGAGTAAAAACACGTGCGAGAGGATGCATCCCGCAGGCTAGTCGAGTAAAAACACGTGCGAGAGGATGCATCCCGCAGGCTAGTCGAGTAAAAACACGTGCGAGGTTTTGTGGGATGCGCATGCGCAGGTTTTGTGGGATGCGCATGCACAGGTTTTTTGGGATGCGCATGCGCAGGTTTTTTGGGATGCGCATGGCTAGTCGAGCAAAAACACGTGCGAGAGGATGCATCCCGCAGGGTAGTCGAGTAAAAACACGTGCTAGAGGATGCATCCCGCAGGCTAGTCGAGTAAAAACACGTGCGAGAGGATGCATCCCGCAGGGTAGTCGAGTAAAAACACGTGCGAGAGGATGCATCCCGCAGGCTAGTCGAGCAAAAACACGTGCGAGAGGATGCATCCCGCAGGGTAGTCGAGTAAAAACACGTGCGAGAGGATGCACCCCGCAGGCTAGTCGAGTAAAAACACGTGCGAGAGGATGCATCCCGCAGGCTAGTCAAGTAAAAACACGTGCGAGAGGATGCATCCCGCAGGCTAGTCGAGCACAAACACGTGCGAGATGATGCATCCCGCAGGCTAGTCGAGCAAATACACGTGCGAGAGGATGCATCCCGCAGGCTAGTCGAGCAAAAACACGTGCGAGAGGATGCATCCCGCAGGCTAGTCGAGCAAAAACACGTGCGAGAGGATGCATCCCGCAGACTAGTCGAGTAAAAACACGTGCGAGAGGATGCTTCCCGCAAGCTAGTCGAGTAAAAACACGTGCGAGAGGATGCATCCCGCAGGCTAGTCGAGTAAAAAGACGTGCGAGAGGATGCATCCCGCAGGCTAGTCGAGTAAAAACACGTGCGAGGTTTTGTGGGATGCGCATGAGCAGGTTTTTTGGAATGCGCATGCGCAGGTTTTTTGGGATGCGCATGCCTAGTCGAGCAAAAACACGTGCGAGAGGATGCATCCCGCAGGCTAGTCGAGCAAAAACACGTGCGGGAGGATGCATCCCGCAGGCTAGTCGAGTAAAAACACGTGCGAGAGGATGCATCCCGCAGGCTAGTCGAGTAAAAACACGTGCGAGAGGATGCATCCCGCAGGCTAGTCGAGTAAAAACACGTGCGAGAGGATGCATCCCGCAGGCTAGTCGAGCAAAAACACGTGCGAGAGGATGCATCCCACAGGCTAGTCGAGCAAAAACACGTGCGAGAGGATGCATCCCGCAGGCTAGTTGAGTAAAAACACGTGCGAGAGGATGCATCCCGCAGCCTAGGCGAGTAAAAACACGTGCGAGAGGATGCATCCCGCAGGCTAGTCGAGCAAAAACACGTGCGAGAGGATGCATCCCGCAGGCTAGTCGAGCAAAAACACGTGCGAGAGGATGCATCCCGCAGGCTAGTCAAGTAAAAACACGTGCGAGAGGATGCATCCCGCAGGCTAGTCGAGCACAAACACGTGCGAGATGATGCATCCCGCAGGCTAGTCGAGCAAAAACACGTGCGAGAGGATGCATCCCGCAGACTAGTCGAGTAAAAACACGTGCGAGAGGATGCTTCCCGCAAGCTAGTCGAGTAAAAACACGTGCGAGAGGATGCATCCCGCAGGCTAGTCGAGTAAAAACACGTGCGAGAGGATGCATCCCGCAGGCTAGTCGAGTAAAAACACGTGCGAGAGGATGCATCCCGCAGGCTAGTCGAGCAAAAACAGGTGCGAGAGGATGCATCCCGCAGGCTAGTCGAGTAAAAACACGTGCGAGAGGATGCATCCGGCAGGCTAGTCGAGTAAAAACACGTGCGAGAGGATGCATCCCGCAGGCTAGTCGAGCAAAAACACGTGCGAGAGGATGCATCCCGCAGGGTAGTCGAGTAAAAACACGTGCGAGAGGATGCATCCCGCAGGCTAGTCGAGCAAAAACACGTGCGAGAGGATGCATCCCGCAGGGTAGTCGAGTAAAAACACGTGCGAGAGGATGCATCCCGCAGGCTAGTCGAGTAAAAACACGTGCGAGGTTTTGTGGGATGCGCATGCGCAGGTTTTTTGGGATGCGCATGGCTAGTCGAGCAAAAACACGTGCGAGAGGATGCATCCCGCAGACTAGTAGAGTAAAAACACGTGCGAGAGGATGCTTCCCGCAGGCTAGTCGAGTAAAAACACGTGCGAGAGGATGCATCCCGCAGGCTAGTCGAGTAAAAACACGTGCGAGAGGATGCATCCCGCAGGCTAGTCGAGTAAAAACACGTGCGAGAGGATGCATCCCGCAAGCTAGTCGAGTAAAAACACGTGCGAGAGGATGCATCCCGCAGGCTAGTCGAGTAAAAACACGTGCGAGGTTTTGTGGGATGCGCATGCGCAGGTTTTGTGGGATGCGCATGCGCAGGTTTTTTGGGATGCGCATGCGCAGGTTTTTTGGGATGCGCATGCCTAGTCGAGCAAAAACACGTGCGAGAGGATGCATCCCGCAAGCTAGTCGAGCAAAAACACGTGCGAGAGGATGCATCCCGCAGGCTAGTCGAGTAAAAACACGTGCGAGAGGATGCATCCCGCAGGCTAGTCGAGTAAAAACACGTGCGAGAGGATGCATCCCGCAGGCTAGTCGAGTAAAAACACGTGCGAGGTTTTGTGGGATGCGCATGCGCAGGTTTTGTGGGATGCGCATGCGCAGGTTTTTTGGGATTCTCATGGCTAGTCGAGCAAAAACACGTGCGAGAGGATGCATCCCGCAGGCTAGTCGAGCAAAAACACGTGCGTAAGGATGCATCCCGCAGGCTAGTCGAGTAAAAACACGTGCGAGAGGATGCATCCCGCAGGCTAGTCGAGTAAAAACACGTGCGAGAGGATGCATCCCGCAGGCTAGTCGAGTAAAAACACGTGCGAGGTTTTGTGGGATGCGCATGCGCAGGTTTTGTGGGATGCGCATGCACAGGTTTTTTGGGATGCGCATGCGCAGGTTTTTTGGGATGCGCATGGCTAGTCGAGCAAAAACACGTGCGAGAGGATGCATCCCGCAGGGTAGTCGAGTAAAAACACGTGCTAGAGGATGCATCCCGCAGGCTAGTCGAGTAAAAACACGTGCGAGAGGATGCATCCCGCAGGGTAGTCGAGTAAAAACACGTGCGAGAGGATGCATCCCGCAGGCTAGTCGAGCAAAAACACGTGCGAGAGGATGCATCCCGCAGGGTAGTCGAGTAAAAACACGTGCGAGAGGATGCACCCCGCAGGCTAGTCGAGTAAAAACACGTGCGAGAGGATGCATCCCGCAGGCTAGTCGAGCAAAAACACGTGCGAGAGGATGCATCCCGCAGACTAGTCGAGCAAAAACACGTGCGAGAGGATGCATCCCGCAGGCTAGTCAAGTAAAAACACGTGCGAGAGGATGCATCCCGCAGGCTAGTCGAGCACAAACACGTGCGAGATGATGCATCCCGCAGGCTAGTCGAGCAAATACACGTGCGAGAGGATGCATCCCGCAGGCTAGTCGAGCAAAAACACGTGCGAGAGGATGCATCCCGCAGGCTAGTCGAGCAAAAACACGTGCGAGAGGATGCATCCCGCAGACTAGTCGAGTAAAAACACGTGCGAGAGGATGCTTCCCGCAAGCTAGTCGAGTAAAAACACGTGCGAGAGGATGCATCCCGCAGGCTAGTCGAGTAAAAAGACGTGCGAGAGGATGCATCCCGCAGGCTAGTCGAGTAAAAACACGTGCGAGGTTTTGTGGGATGCGCATGAGCAGGTTTTTTGGAATGCGCATGCGCAGGTTTTTTGGGATGCGCATGCCTAGTCGAGCAAAAACACGTGCGAGAGGATGCATCCCGCAGGCTAGTCGAGCAAAAACACGTGCGGGAGGATGCATCCCGCAGGCTAGTCGAGTAAAAACACGTGCGAGAGGATGCATCCCGCAGGCTAGTCGAGTAAAAACACGTGCGAGAGGATGCATCCCGCAGGCTAGTCGAGTAAAAACACGTGCGAGAGGATGCATCCCGCAGGCTAGTCGAGCAAAAACACGTGCGAGAGGATGCATCCCACAGGCTAGTCGAGCAAAAACACGTGCGAGAGGATGCATCCCGCAGGCTAGTTGAGTAAAAACACGTGCGAGAGGATGCATCCCGCAGCCTAGGCGAGTAAAAACACGTGCGAGAGGATGCATCCCGCAGGCTAGTCGAGTAAAAACACGTGCGAGGTTTTGTGGGATGCGCATGCGCAGGTTTTGTGGGATGCGCATGCGCAGGTTTTGTGGGATGCGCATGCGCAGGTTTTTTGGGATGCGCATGGCTAGTCGAGCAAAAACACGTGCGAGAGGATGCATCCCGCAGGCTAGTCGAGCAAAAACACGTGCGAGAGGATGCATCCCGCAGGCTAGTCGAGCAAAAACACGTGCGAGAGGATGCATCCCGCAGGCTAGTCGAGTAAAAACACGTGCGAGAGGATGCATCCGGCAGGCTAGTCGAGTAAAAACACGTGCGAGAGGATGCATCCCGCAGGCTAGTCGAGCAAAAACACGTGCGAGAGGATGCATCCCGCAGGGTAGTCGAGTAAAAACACGTGCGAGAGGATGCATCCCGCAGGCTAGTCGAGCAAAAACACGTGCGAGAGGATGCATCCCGCAGGGCAGTCGAGTAAAAACACGTGCGAGAGGATGCATCCCGCAGGCTAGTCGAGTAAAAACACGTGCGAGGTTTTGTGGGATGCGCATGCGCAGGTTTTGTGGGATGCGCATGCGCAGGTTTTTTGGGATGCGCATGGCTAGTCGAGCAAAAACACGTGCGAGAGGATGCATCCCGCAGACTAGTCGAGTAAAAACACGTGCGAGAGGATGCTTCCCGCAGGCTAGTCGAGTAAAAACACGTGCGAGAGGATGCATCCCGCAGGCTAGTCGAGTAAAAACACGTGCGAGAGGATGCATCCCGCAGGCTAGTCGAGTAAAAACACGTGCGAGAGGATGCATCCCGCAAGCTAGTCGAGTAAAAACACGTGCGAGAGGATGCATCCCGCAGGCTAGTCGAGTAAAAACACGTGCGAGGTTTTGTGGGATGCGCATGCGCAGGTTTTGTGGGATGCGCATGCCTAGTCGAGCAAAAACACGTGCGAGAGGATGCATCCCGCAAGCTAGTCGAGCAAAAACACGTGCGAGAGGATGCATCCCGCAGGCTAGTCGAGTAAAAACACGTGCGAGAGGATGCATCCCGCAGGCTAGTCGAGTAAAAACACGTGCGAGGTTTTGTGGGATGCGCATGCGCAGGTTTTGTGGGATGCGCATGCGCAGGTTTTTTGGGATTCTCATGGCTAGTCGAGCAAAAACACGTGCGAGAGGATGCATCCCGCAGGCTAGTCGAGCAAAAACACGTGCGTAAGGATGCATCCCGCAGGCTAGTCGAGTAAAAACACGTGCGAGAGGATGCATCCCGCAGGCTAGTCGAGTAAAAACACGTGCGAGAGGATGCATCCCGCAGGCTAGTCGAGTAAAAACACGTGCGAGGTTTTGTGGGATGCGCATGCGCAGGTTTTGTGGGATGCGCATGCACAGGTTTTTTGGGATGCGCATGCGCAGGTTTTTTGGGATGCGCATGGCTAGTCGAGCAAAAACACGTGCGAGAGGATGCATCCCGCAGGGTAGTCGAGTAAAAACACGTGCTAGAGGATGCATCCCGCAGGCTAGTCGAGTAAAAACACGTGCGAGAGGATGCATCCCGCAGGGTAGTCGAGTAAAAACACGTGCGAGAGGATGCATCCCGCAGGCTAGTCGAGCAAAAACACGTGCGAGAGGATGCATCCCGCAGGGTAGTCGAGTAAAAACACGTGCGAGAGGATGCACCCCGCAGGCTAGTCGAGTAAAAACACGTGCGAGGGGATGCATCCCGCAGGCTAGTCGAGCAAAAACACGTGCGAGAGGATGCATCCCGCAGACTAGTCGAGCAAAAACACGTGCGAGAGGATGCATCCCGCAGGCTAGTCAAGTAAAAACACGTGCGAGAGGATGCATCCCGCAGGCTAGTCGAGCACAAACACGTGCGAGATGATGCATCCCGCAGGCTAGTCGTGCAAATACACGTGCGAGAGGATGCATCCCGCAGGCTAGTCGAGCAAAAACACGTGCGAGAGGATGCATCCCGCAGGCTAGTCGAGCAAAAACACGTGCGAGAGGATGCATCCCGCAGACTAGTCGAGTAAAAACACGTGCGAGAGGATGCTTCCCGCAAGCTAGTCGAGTAAAAACACGTGCGAGAGGATGCATCCCGCAGGCTAGTCGAGTAAAAACACGTGCGAGAGGATGCATCCCGCAGGCTAGTCGAGTAAAAACACGTGCGAGGTTTTGTGGGATGCGCATGAGCAGGTTTTTTGGGATGCGCATGCGCAGGTTTTTTGGGATGCGCATGCGCAGGTTTTTTGGGATGCGCATGCATAGTCGAGCAAAAACACGTGCGAGAGGATGCATCCCGCAGGCTAGTCGAGCAAAAACACGTGCGAGAGGATGCATCCCGCAGGCTAGTCGAGTAAAAACACGTGCGAGAGGATGCATCCCGCAGGCTAGTCGAGTAAAAATACGTGCGAGTTTTTGTGGGATGCGCATGCGCAGGTTTTGTGGGATGCGCATGCGCAGGTTTTTTGGGATGCGCATGGCTAGTCGAGCAAAAACACGTGCGAGGTTTTGTGGGATGCGCATGCGCAGGTTTTGTGGGATGCGCATGCACAGGGTTTTTGGGATGCGCATGGCTAGTCGAGTAAAAACACGTGCGAGAGGATGCATCCCGCAGGCTAGTCGAGTAAAAACACGTGCGAGAGGATGCATCCCGCAGGCTAGTCGAGTAAAAATACGTGCGAGGTTTTGTGGGATGCGCATGCGCAGGTTTTGTGGGATGCGCATGCGCAGGTTTTTTGGGATGCGCATGGCTAGTCGAGCAAAAACACGTGCGAGAGGATGCATCCCGCAGGCTAGTCGAGTAAAAATACGTGCGAGGTTTTGTGGGATGCGCATGCGCAGGTTTTGTGGGATGCGCATGCGCAGGTTTTTTGGGATGCGCATGGCTAGTCGAGCAAAAACACGTGCGAGAGGATGCATCCCGCAGGCTAGTCGAGCAAAAACGCGTGCGAGAGGATGCATCCCGCAGGCTAGTCGAGCAAAAACACGTGCGAGAGGATGCATCCCGCAGGCAAGTCGAGTAAAAACACGTGCGAGGTTTTGTGGGATGCGCATGAGCAGGTTTTTTGGGATTCGCATGCGCAGGTTTTTTGGGATGCGCATGCGCAGGTTTTTTGGGATGCGCATGCCTAGTCGAGCAAAAACACGTGCGAGAGGATGCATCCCGCAGGCTAGTCGAGCAAAAACACGTGCGAGAGGATGCATCCCGCAGGCTAGTCGAGTAAAAACACGTGCGAGAGGATGCATCTCGCAGGCTAGTCGAGTAAAAACACGTGCGAGAGGATGCATCCCGCAGGCTAGTCGAGTAAAAATACGTGCGAGGTTTTGTGGGATGCGCATGCGCAGGTTTTGTGGGATGCGCATGCGCAGGTTTTTTGGGATGCGCATGGCTAGTCGAGCAAGAACACGTGCGAGAGGATGCATCCCACAGGCTAGTCGAGCAAAAACAGGTGCGAGAGGATGCATCCCACAGGCTAGTCGAGCAAAAACACGTGCGAGAGGATGCATCCCGCAGGCTAGTCGAGTAAGAACACGTGCGAGAGGCTGCATCCCGCAGGCTAGTCGAGTAAAAACACGTGCGAGGTTTTGTGGGATGCGCATGCGCAGGTTTTGTGGGATGCGCATGCGCAGGTTTTTTGGGATGCGCATGGCTAGTCGAGCAAAAACACGTGCGAGAGGATGCATCCCGCAGGCTAGTCGAGCAAAAACAGGTGCGAGAGGATGCATCCCGCAGGCTAGTCGAGTAAAAACACGTGCGGGAGGATGCATCCCGCAGGCTAGTCGAGTAAAAACACGTACGAGAGGATGCATCCCGCAGGCTAGTCGAGCAAAAACACGTGCGAGAGGATGCATCCCGCAGGGTAGTCGAGTAAAAACACGTGCGAGAGGATGCATCCCGCAGGCTAGTCAAGTAAAAACATGTGCGAGAGGATGCATCCCGCAGGCTAGTCGAGCAAAAACACGTGCGAGAGGATGCATCCCGCAGGCTAGTCGAGCAAAAACACGTGCGAGAGGATGCATCCCGCAGGCTAGTCAAGTAAAAACACGTGCGAGAGGATGCATCCCGCAGGCTAGTCGAGCACAAACACGTGCGAGATGATGCATCCCGCAGGCTAGTCGAGCAAAAACACGTGCGAGAGGATGCATCCCGCAGACTAGTCGAGTAAAAACACGTGCGAGAGGATGCTTCCCGCAAGCTAGTCGAGTAAAAACACGTGCGAGAGGATGCATCCCGCAGGCTAGTCGAGTAAAAACACGTGCGAGAGGATGCATCCCGCAGGCTAGTCGAGTAAAAACACGTGCGAGAGGATGCATCCCGCAGGCTAGTCGAGTAAAAACACGTGCGAGGTTTTGTGGGATGCGCATGAGCAGGTTTTTTGGGATGCGCATGCGCAGGTTTTTGGGATGCGCATGCGCAGGTTTTTTGGGATGCGCATGCCTAGTCGAGCAAAAACACGTGCGAGAGGATGCATCCGCAGGCTAGTCGAGCAAAAACACGTGCGAGAGGATGCATCCCGCAGGCTAGTCGAGTAAAACACGTGCGAGAGGATGCATCCCGCAGGCTAGTCGAGTAAAAATACGTGCGAGTTTTTGTGGATGCGCATGCGCAGGTTTTGTGGGATGCGCATGCGCAGGTTTTTTGGGATGCGCATGGCTAGTCGAGCAAAACACGTGCGAGGTTTTGTGGGATGCGCATGCGCAGGTTTTGTGGGATGCGCATGCACAGGGTTTTTGGGATGCGCATGGCTAGTCGAGCAAAAACACGTGCGAGAGGATGCATCCCGCAGGCTAGTCGAGCAAAACACGTGCGAGAGGATGCATCCCGCAGGCTAGTCGAGTAAAAACACGTGCGAGAGGATGCATCCCGCAGGCTAGTCGAGTAAAAACACGTGCGAGAGGATGCATCCCGCAGGCTAGTCGAGTAAAAATACGTGCGAGGTTTTGTGGGATGCGCATGCGCAGGTTTTGTGGGATGCGCATGCGCAGGTTTTTTGGGATGCGCATGGCTAGTCGAGCAAAAACACGTGCGAGAGGATGCATCCCGCAGGCTAGTCGAGTAAAAATACGTGCGAGGTTTTGTGGGATGCGCATGCGCAGGTTTTGTGGGATGCGCATGCGCAGGTTTTTTGGGATGCGCATGCGCAGGTTTTTGGGATGCGCATGCCTAGTCGAGCAAAAACACGTGCGAGAGGATGCATCCCGCAGGCTAGTCGAGCAAAAACAGGTGCGAGAGGATGCATCCCGCAGGCTAGTCGAGTAAAAACACGTGCGAGAGGATGCATCCCGCAGGCTAGTCGAGTAAAAATACGTGCGAGGTTTTGTGGGATGCGCATGCGCAGGTTTTGTGGGATGCGCATGCGCAGGTTTTTTGGGATGCGCATGGCTAGTCGAGCAAAAACGCGTGCGAGAGGATGCATCCCGCAGGCTAGTCGAGCAAAAACACGTGCGAGAGGATGCATCCCGCAGGCTAGTCGAGTAAAAACACGTGCGAGGTTTTGTGGGATGCGCATGAGCAGGTTTTTTGGGATTCGCATGCGCAGGTTTTTTGGGATGCGCATGCGCAGGTTTTTTGGGATGCGCATGCCTAGTCGAGCAAAAACACGTGCGAGAGGATGCATCCCGCAGGCTAGTCGAGCAAAAACACGTGCGAGAGGATGCATCCCGCAGGCTAGTCGAGTAAAAACACGTGCGAGAGGATGCATCCCGCAGGCTAGTCGAGTAAAAACACGTGCGAGAGGATGCATCCGCTGGCTAGTCGAGTAAAAATACGTGCGAGGTTTTGTGGGATGCGCATGCGCAGGTTTTGTGGGATGCGCATGCGCAGGTTTTTTGGGATGCGCATGCTAGTCGAGCAAGAACACGTGCGAGAGGATGCATCCCACAGGCTAGTCGAGCAAAAACAGGTGCGAGAGGATGCATCCCACAGGCTAGTCGAGCAAAAACACGTGCGAGAGGATGCATCCGCAGGCTAGTCGAGTAAGAACACGTGCGAGAGGCTGCATCCCGCAGGCTAGTCGAGTAAAAACACGTGCGAGGTTTTGTGGGATGCGCATGCGCAGGTTTTGTGGGATGCGCATGCGCAGGTTTTTTGGGATGCGCATGGCTAGTCGAGCAAAAACACGTGCGAGAGGATGCATCCCGCAGGCTAGTCGAGCAAAAACAGGTGCGAGAGGATGCATCCCGCAGGCTAGTCGAGTAAAAACACGTGCGGGAGGATGCATCCCGCAGGCTAGTCGAGTAAAAACACGTACGAGAGGATGCATCCCGCAGGCTAGTCGAGCAAAAACAAGTGCGAGAGGATGCATCCCGCAGGGTAGTCGAGTAAAAACACGTGCGAGAGGATGCATCCCGCAGGCTAGTCAAGTAAAAACATGTGCGAGAGGATGCATCCCGCAGGCTAGTCGAGCAAAAACACGTGCGAGAGGATGCATCCCGCAGGCTAGTCGAGCAAAAACACGTGCGAGAGGATGCATCCCGCAGGCTAGTCAAGTAAAAACACGTGCGAGAGGATGCATCCCGCAGGCTAGTCGAGCACAAACACGTGCGAGATGATGCATCCCGCAGGCTAGTCGAGCAAAAACACGTGAGGGAGGATGCATCCCGCAGACTAGTCGAGTAAAAACACGTGCGAGAGGATGCATCCCGCAGGCTAGTCGAGCAAAAACACGTGCGAGAGGATGCATCCCGCAGGCTAGTCGAGTAAAAACACGTGCGAGGTTTTGTGGATGCGCATGAGCAGGTTTTTGGGATGCGCATGCGCAGGTTTTTTGGGATGCGCATGCGCAGGTTTTTTGGGATGCGCATGCCTAGTCGAGCAAAAACACGTGCGAGAGGATGCATCCCGCAGGCTAGTCGAGCAAAAACACGTGCGAGAGGATGCATCCCGCAGGCTAGTCGAGTAAAAAACACGTGCGAGAGGATGCATCCCGCAGGCTAGTCGAGTAAAAACACGTGCGAGAGGATGCATCCGCAGGCTAGTCGAGTAAAAATACGTGCGAGGTTTTGTGGGATGCGCATGCGCAGGTTTTGTGGGATGCGCATGCGCAGGTTTTTTGGATGCGCATGGCTAGTCGAGCAAAAACACGTGCGAGAGGATGCATCCCGCAGGCTAGTCGAGCAAAAACACGTGCGAGAGGATGCATCCCGCAGGCTAGTCGAGTAAAAACACGTGCGGGAGGATGCATCCCGCAGGCTAGTCGAGTAAAAACACGTACGAGAGGATGCATCCGCAGGCTAGTCGAGCAAAAACACGTGCGAGAGATGCATCCCGCAGGCTAGTCGAGTAAAAACACGTGCGAGAGGATGCATCCCGCAGGCTAGTCGAGTAAAAACACGTGCGAGGTTTTGTGGGATGCGCATGCGCAGGTTTTGTGGGATGCGCATGCGCAGGTTTTTTTGGGATGCGCATGGCTAGTCGAGCAAAAACACGTGCGAGAGGATGCATCCCGCAGGGTAGTCGAGTAAAAACACGTGCGAGAGGATGCATCCCGCAGGCTAGTCGAGTAAAAACACGTGCGAGAGGATGCATCCCGCAGACTAGTCGAGTAAAAACACGTGCGAGAGGATGCTTCCCGCAGGCTAGTCGAGTAAAAACACGTGCGAGAGGATGACATCCCGCAGGCTAGTCGAGTAAAAACACGTGCGAGAGGATGCATCCCGCAGGCTAGTCGAGTAAAAACACGTGCGAGAGGATGCATCCCGCAGGCTAGTCGAGTAAAAACGCGTGCGAGGTCTTGTGGATGCGCATGCGCAGGTTTTTTGGGATGCGCATGCCTAGTCGAGCAAAAGCACGTGCGTGAGGATGCATCCCGCAGGCTAGTCGAGTAAAAACACGTGCGAGGTTTTGTGGGATGCGCATGCGCAGGTTTTGTGGGATGCGCATGCGCAGGTTTTTTGGGATGCGCATGCCTAGTCGAGCAAAAAACACGTGCGAGAGGATGCATCCCGCAGTCTAGTCGAGCAAAAACACGTGCGAGAGGATGCATCCCGCAGGCTAGTCGAGTAAAAACACGTGCGAGAGGATGCATCCCGCAGGCTAGTCGAGTAAAAAACACGTGCGAGGTTTTGTGGGATGCGCATGCGCAGGTTTTGTGGGATGCGCATGCGCAGGTTTTTTGGGATGCGCATGGCTAGTCGAGCAAAAACACGTGCGAGAGGATGCATCCCGCAGGCTAGTCGAGTAAAAAACGTGCGAGGTTTTGTGGGATGCGCATGCGCAGGTTTTGTGGATGCGCATGAGCAGGTTTTTTGGGATGCGCATGCCTAGTCGAGCAAAAAACACGTGCGAGAGGATGCATCCCGCAGGCTAGTCGAGCAAAAACACGTGCGAGAGGATGCATCCCGCAGGCTAGTCGAGTAAAAACACGTGCGAGGTTTTGTGGATGCGCATGCGCAGGTTTTGTGGGATGCGCATGCGCAGGTTTTTTGGGATGCGCATGGCTAGTCGAGTAAAAACACGTGCGAGGTTTTGTGGGATGCGCATGCGCAGGTTTTGTGGGATGCGCATGCGCAGGTTTTTTGGGATGCGCATGCCTAGTCGAGCAAAAACACGTGCGAGAGATGCATCCCGCAGGCTAGTCGAGCAAAAACACGTGCGAGAGGATGCATCCCGCAGGCTAGTCGAGCAAAAACACGTGCGAGAGGATGCATCACGCAGGCTAGTCGAGCAAAAACACGTGCGAGAGGATGCATCCCGCAGGCTAGTCGAGCACAAACACGTGCGAGAGGATGCATCCCGCAGGCTAGTCGAGCAAAAACACGTGCGAGAGGATGCATCACGCAGGCTAGTCGAGCAAAAACACGTGCGAGAGGATGCATCCCGCAGGCTAGTCGAGCACAAACACGAGCGAGAGGATGCATCCCGCAGGCTAGTCGAGCAAAAACACGTGCGAGAGGATGCATCCCGCAGACTAGTCGAGTAAAAACACGTGCGAGAGGATGCTTCCCGCAGGCTAGTCGAGTAAAAACACGTGCGAGAGGATGCTTCCCGCAGGCTAGTCGAGTAAAAACACGTGCGAGAGGATGCATCCCGCAGGCTAGTCGAGTAAAAACACGTGCAAGAGGATGCATCCCGCAGGCTAGTCGAGCAAAAACACGTGCGAAAGGATGCATCCCGCAGGCTACTCGAGTAAAAACACGTGCGAGAGGATGCATCCCGCAGGCTAGTCGAGCAAAAACACGTGCGAGAGGATGCATCCCGCAGGTTAGTCGAGTAAAAACACGTGCGAGAGGATGCATCCTGCAGGCTAGTCGAGTAAAAACACGTGCGAGAGGATGCATCCCGCAGGCTAGTCGAGTAAAAACACGTGCGAGAGGATGCATCCCGCAGGTTAGTCGAGTAAAAACACGTGCGAGAGGATGCATCCTGCAGGCTAGTCGAGCAAAAACACGTGCGAGAGGATGCATCCCGCAGGCTAGTCGAGCAAAAACACGTGCGAGAGGATGCATCCCGCAGGCTAGTCGAGCAAAAACACGAGCGAGAGGATGCATCCCGCAGGCTAGTCGAGCAAAAACACGTGCGAGAGGATGCATCCGCAGACTAGTCGAGTAAAAACACGTGCGAGAGGATGCTTCCCGCAGGCTAGTCGAGTAAAAACACGTGCGAGAGGATGCTTCCCGCAGGCTAGTCGAGTAAAAACACGTGCGAGAGGATGCATCCCGCAGGCTAGTCGAGTAAAAACACGTGCAAGAGGATGCATCCCGCAGGCTAGTCGAGCCAAAACACGTGCGAAAGGATGCATCCCGCAGGCTACTCGAGTAAAAACACGTGCGAGAGGATGCATCCCGCAGGCTAGTCGAGCAAAAACACGTGCGAGAGGATGCATCCCGCAGGTTAGTCGAGTAAAAACACGTGCGAGAGGATGCATCCTGCAGGCTAGTCGAGTAAAAACACGTGCGAGAGGATGCATCCCGCAGGCTAGTCGAGTAAAAACACGTGCGAGAGGATGCATCCCGCAGGCTAGTCGAGTAAAAACACGTGTGAGAGGATGCATCCCGCAGGCTAGTCGAGTAAAAACACGTGCGAGGTTTTGTGGGATGCGCATGCGCAGGTTTTGTGGATGCGCATGCGCAGGTTTTTTGGGATGCGCATGGCTAGTCGAGCAAAAACACGTGCGAGAGGATGCATCCCGCAGGCTAGTCGAGCAAAAACACGTGCGAGAAGATGCATCCCGCAGGCTAGTCGAGCAAAAACACGTGCGAGAGGATGCATCCCGCAGGCTAGTCGAGTAAAAACACGTGCGAGAGGATGCATCCGGCAGGCTAGTCGAGCAAAAACACCTGCGAGAGGATGCATCCCGCAGGCTAGTCGAGCAAAAACACGTGCGAGAGGATGCATCCCGCAGGCTAGTCGAGTAAAATCACGTGCAAGGGGATGCATCCCGCAGGCTAGTCGAGCAAAAACACGTGCGAAAGGATGCATCCCGCAGGCTACTCGAGTAAAAACACGTGCGAGAGGATGCATCCCGCAGGCTAGTCGAGTAAAAACACGTGCGAGAGGATGCTTCCCGCAGGCTAGTCGAGTAAAAACACGTGCGAGAGGATGCTTCCGCAGGCTAGTCGAGTAAAAACACGTGCGAGAGGATGCATCCCGCAGGCTAGTCGAGTAAAAACACGTGCAAGAGGATGCATCCCGCAGGCTAGTCGAGCAAAAACACGTGCGAAAGGATGCATCCCGCAGGCTACTCGAGTAAAAACACGTGCGAGAGGATGCATCCCGCAGGCTAGTCGAGCAAAAACACGTGCGAGAGGATGCATCCCGCAGGCTAGTCGAGTAAAAACACGTGCGAGAGGATGCATCCTGCAGGCTAGTCGAGTAAAAACACGTGCGAGAGGATGCATCCCGCAGGCTAGTCGAGTAAAAACACGTGCGAGAGGATGCATCCCGCAGGCTAGTCGAGTAAAAACACGTGCGAGAGGATGCATCCCGCAGGCTAGTCGAGTAAAAAACACGTGCGAGGTTTTGTGGGATGCGCATGCGCAGGTTTTTTGGATGCGCATGGCTAGTCGAGCAAAAACACGTGCGAGAGGATGCATCCCGCAGGCTAGTCGAGCAAAAACACGTGCGAGAGGATGCATCCCGCAGGCTAGTCGAGCAAAAACACGTGCGAGAGGATGCATCCCGCAGGCTAGTCGAGCAAAAACACGTGCGAGAGGATGCATCCCGCAGGCTAGTCGAGCAAAAACACGTGCGAGAGGATGCATCCCGCAGACTAGTCGAGTAAAAACACGTGTGAGAGGATGCATCCCGCAGGCTAGTCGAGTAAAAACACGTGCGAGGTTTTGTGGGATGCGCATGCGCAGGTTTTTGTGGGATGCGCATGCGCAGGTTTTTTGGGATGCGCCATGGCTAGTCGAGCAAAAACACGTGCGAGAGGATGCATCCCGCAGGCTAGTCGAGCAAAAACACGTGCGAGAAGATGCATCCCGCAGGCTAGTCGAGCAAAAACACGTGCGAGAGGATGCATCCCGCAGGCTAGTCGAGTAAAAACACGTGCGAGAGGATGCATCCGGCAGGCTAGTCGAGCAAAAACACGTGCGAGAGGATGCATCCCGCAGGCTAGTCGAGCAAAAACACGTGCGAGAGGATGCATCCCGCAGGCTAGTCGAGTAAAATCACGTGCAAGGGGATGCATCCCGCAGGCTAGTCGAGCAAAAACACGTGCGAAAGGATGCATCCGCAGGCTACTCGAGTAAAAACACGTGCGAGAGGATGCATCCCGCAGGCTAGTCGAGTAAAAACACGTGCGAGAGGATGCTTCCCGCAGGCTAGTCGAGTAAAAACACGTGCGAGAGGATGCTTCCCGCAGGCTAGTCGAGTAAAAACACGTGCGAGAGGATGCATCCCGCAGGCTAGTCGAGTAAAAACACGTGCGAGAGGATGCATCCCGCAGGCTAGTCGAGTAAAACACGTGCGAGAGGATGCATCCCGCAGGCTAGTCGAGTAAAAACACGTGCGAGAGGATGCATCCGCAGGCTAGTCGAGTAAAAACACGTGCGAGGTTTTGTGGGATGCGCATGCGCAGGTTTTGTGGGATGCGCATGCGCAGGTTTTTTGGGATGCGCATGGCTAGTCGAGCAAAAACACGTGCGAGAGGATGCATCCCGCAGGCTAGTCGAGCAAAAACACGTGCGAGAGGATGCATCCCGCAGGCTAGTCGAGCAAAAACACGTGCGAGAGGATGCATCCCGCAGGCTAGTCGAGCAAAAACACGTGCGAGAGGATGCATCCCGCAGGCTAGTCGAGCAAAAACACGTGCGAGAGGATGCATCCCGCAGACTAGTCGAGTAAAAACACGTGCGAGAGGATGCTTCCCGCAGGCTAGTCGAGTAAAAACACGTGCGAGAGGATGCTTCCCGCAGGCTAGTCGAGTAAAAACACGTGCGAGAGGATGCATCCCGCAGGCTAGTCGAGTAAAAACACGTGCGAGAGGATGCATCCCGCAGGCTAGTCGAGTAAAAACACGTGCGAGAGGATGCATCCCGCAGGCTAGTCGAGTAAAAACACGTGCGAGGTTTTGTGGGATGCGCATGCGCAGGTTTTGTGGATGCGCATGCGCAGGTTTTTTGGGATGCGCATGCGCAGGTTTTTGGGATGCGCATGCCTAGTCGAGCAAAAACACGTGCGAGAGGATGCATCCCGCAGGGTAGTCGAGTAAAACACGTGCGAGAGGATGCATCCCGCAGGCTAGTCGAGTAAAAACACGTGCGAGAGGATGCATCCCGCAGGCTATTCGAGCAAAAACACGTGCGAGAGGATGCATCCCGCAGGCTAGTCGAGCAAAAACACGTGCGAGAGGATGCATCCCGCAGGCTAGTCGAGTAAAAACACATGCGAGAGGATGCATCCCGCAGGCTAGTCGAGTAATAACACGTGCGAGAGGATGCATCCCGCAGGCTAGTCGAGTAAAAAACACGTGCGAGGTTTTGTGGGATGCGCATGCGCAGGTTTTGTGGATGCGCATGCGCAGGTTTTTTGGGATGCGCATGGCTAGTCGAGCAAAAACACGTGCGAGAGGATGCATCCCGCAGGCTAGTCGAGCAAAAACACGTGCGAGAGGATGCATCCCGCAGGCTAGTCGAGCAAAAACACGTGCGAGAGGATGCATCCCGCAGACTAGTCGAGTAAAAACATGTGCCAGAGGATGCTTCCCGCAGGCTAGTCGAGTAAAAACACGTGCGAGAGGATGCATCCCGCAGGCTAGTCGAGTAAAAACACGTGCGAGAGGATGCATCCCGCAGGCTAGTCGAGTAAAAACACGTGCGAGGTTTTGTGGGATGCGCATGCGCAGGTTTTGTGGGATGCGCATGCGCAGGTTTTTTTGGGATGCGCATGCCTAGTCGAGCAAAAAACACGTGCGAGAGGATGCATCCCGCAGGCTAGTCGAGCAAAAACACGTGCGAGAGGATGCATCCCGCAGGCTAGTCGAGTAAAAACACGTGCGAGAGGATGCATCCCGCAGGCTAGTCGAGTAAAAACACGTGCGAGAGGATGCATCCCGCAGGCTAGTCGAGTAAAAACACGTGCGAGGTTTTGTGGGATGCGCATGCGCAGGTTTTGTGGGATGCGCATGCGCAGGTTTTTTGGGATGCGCATGCGCAGGTTTTTTGGGATGCGCATGGCTAGTCGAGCAAAACACGTGCGAGGGGATGCATCCCGCAGGTAGTCGAGCAAAAACACGTGCGAGAGGATGCATCCCGCAGGCTAGTCGAGCAAAAACACGTGCGAGAGGATGCATCCCCGCAGGCTAGTCGAGTAAAAACACGTGCGAGAGGATGCATCCCGCAGGCTAGCGAGTAAAAACTCGTGCGAGGTTTTGTGGATGCGCATGCGCAGGTTTTGTGGGATGCGCATGCGCAGGTTTTTTGGGATGCGCATGGCTAGTCGAGCAAAAACACGTGCGAGAGGATGCATCCCGCAGTCTAGTCGAGTAAAAACACGTGCGAGAGGATGCTTCCCGCAGGCTAGTCGAGTAAAAACACGTGCGAGAGGATGCATCCCGCAGGCTAGTCGAGTAAAAACACGTGCGAGAGGATGCATCCCGCAGGCTAGTCGAGTAAAAACACGTGCGAGAGGATGCATCCCGCAGGCTAGTCGAGTAAAAACACGTGCGAGG